>NW_009188283.1:0-302 GCF_000690835.1 Fulmarus glacialis | reverse complement strand
AGGGGTGAGGAGGGAAGGTTACCCGCTCGGGGGGGAGGTGTGGAGGGCCGGGTAGGGCAGCACCAAAGCAGCCAGGCCGCGCAGCCAGCGGCCTCGCTCCTCCTCTAGGCCTCTCGGCCGCTGCTCAGCACAAAAAAGAAAGGAGGGTGGTGGACCCCCACCCCCCTGAGAAAACAGCAAGGGAGCTTTTCACCTCGGCCGCTGTGGATTAGTCTCGGGGGGATGGACCTGAGTGGGGTTTGCACCTCCTTTTTGTTCCTGCCTGCTACAGCTGGCTGGGTGTCCCCCCACCCTCCCCGCAC
>NW_009188282.1:14662-19951 GCF_000690835.1 Fulmarus glacialis | reverse complement strand
GCCCGGCTGCTGCCCGCCGCTCTGCCGCGGGGGGATCGACTGCTCCGCCGCGCGTCCTCTGCCAGCCGCTACCGGCTTTCTGTCTGCTGTAACACCCCACAGCCCCCCCAACCCATTTGATCCCGTACACCGTAACGCCAGGAGGCTGAAAAAATGCACTCTAAAACCTTTATTTTTCAAGAATCAGCTTTCCAGCTTATTACAGCTTTCTCGTCCTCACATCGGCTGATGCTTGCTCTAATTTAAGAGGTAGAATTTAATTCAAGACTTTTACTGTAGCTACTGCCATGACTTGCATTAAATGGTGCAAGCTTTTCTGGAACCATAGGACAAAGACTAAAATTGGCTTTGTCTGTTGATTTATTTATATCTTGATTTTTTAAAAAAATTATTTGTTGTATTTCATTGTGGCAGAGTGCATTTTTTTCTGAAGAGAGCACAAAATAATGTCTTTTCGCACAGTGCCATTTGACTGAGTCTATCATTTGTGTTTCTTTCTATCTTAGGACATTGTTAATGTAAAAAGAAAATACTGTGCAGTAGCTGAATTAGTATGATTGACAGAGAAGCAGCTATAATATAACCTTTTTTAAAAAAACTTTTGTTGAATTTTTGCCTCATAAATAAGTGGTGTACTTGCAACCCACTTGTGATTGTGCTCCTGAAAGTGAATTGCTGTTCCAGATATTCTGTCCTTCCAAGTAACATAGTGTGTTTGACATTTGACAGATAATGTTGCATATTTCCTGGTGACCACAAAAGAAGTGGGAGATTATAAGGATACAGAATTTCTGGATATGCTATTTTTTTCCTTTTTTCCTTAATACCAGCTGTCTTCCTTTTTTTCTAAGTTTGCCTCACATCTGTAGGATGCAACATACGCAGTGGACTTACAACGTGGCATATTCCAGTCTGGATTTGATCTGATTCAGGTATTTTCATGGTTTGTTCAAACATACTGTGTTGCAAGGAATGGATGTTAAACACCAACGGCTCTCAAGCAGCTCTGTGCAAACTTCTTTATTCAGATCAATAAAGTAAAATGGGCTCAAACTGTATAAGATTACTGACATGTAACAATACAGATTAAAATAAAAATCTAAATTTCATCCAACCTGCCTTCCCTTTACTTGTCTTCTGCTACCCAAATGCACTGCCAGTATGTCAGCTTTTGGACTGTCTGATTTAATTTTGCAGCTTCACTGCCTAGTGAAGGCTAATCTTCTGTGTGAAACATTGTTCCCCATTGAAGTAGTGCCAAGAATAGAGAGATATATAATCCCGGTTCCGTAGTCATACCATCTCGCCATACACAAATCAAAAAGGTCAATCTTAGAGCGTGTGCTGGCGTTCACCTACACTTACAGCAGAGAGCATGAGTGCTTACTGGATGCTAGATAATAGCAGGAGGTGAGTGCCATCTCTGATCCCAAACTAATTACAATGCTCTAACTTTTTGATTCAACATCAGAACTAAAAACGGGTATTGATTTATGCATGTATTCCCTTGTCATTTAAACATAGTCATTTTCTGTGTGCTAGCACTAGTTACAAATGTTGGGGGTTCAACATAGTCTTTCAGAAACCGGGAGATATAACCACCATCCTTCATTTACACTAGTTATGAGAAATTATTCAAGCTTCTTTGCCAAACTGTTTAGATGAAACAATACCAGCTTCCACCTTATGTGTTTGACTGGACATTCATGGGCTAGTGAATTCATATTCATTCATTCATAAGAAGCTTTGAATGTAGAAACGAATGCCTGGGAAAAACAAGTGCCTAAGATAGGAAATATGATACACAGTTAGTTATGTACTGGAACACAGGAGAATGGCTCTGAGAGTCATAAAAATCACAGAAATTAGAGCCAGAAAGGATCTTGAGTTGTTTATCCTTTTCCACATGATAAATGTTTGCCTAAAATCTAAGAAAGAAAATTTGCTCTGGGTGCCAGCTTGAAAGATTTTTGGAGGAATGATCAAGGAAACTGTTGTTTGCTTTCTGCAGCAGTTCAGAAGCTTGCTCATTCTTTGTAAGTAAATAGATTACATCAAAGACATCTGACTTCATCACCACCTTCCTCCTAACAGAATCAATACACAGTGCCCTGAGCTTTGACCAAGTACTCTGGTCAAAGACGGTAAAATTGCTCTGTGAAACTTCATCTTTACCTTGATTCCACCAGATAATGATTTCAGTATTTTTCTGCCAGACAGAGGTGACTAGTCATCTTCACATCTCAGGAGAGATGTCATAGTTGCAGTTCATGGATAAATGAAAACTACAGGGTAGTGATAATTCCTGACATTAAGTAGGTGCTGGCTGTGGATCAAGATTCTTCAGCTTAATCTGTCTTGCACCATTAAAAACTTAGAACCAACTATACTTTGTAATAGGTTATGCAGAGGTTTTCCTTGATGCTACTGCTTTTACATTAGGTGATTTTATTTATGTAAAGGGTACGCCTCTGCTAGCAATTCCAATGGAAAGCCTCTTCATATGACTGTGGCGAATGCTGGGAACATGTGAAGCTAGTATTCCACACACATGTTAAAAGCAGATGGGGAAACTTCTGCCATGATTTTAACAAAAAATAGGTTTTTAAATTCTGCCTTCTTTATAGAAAAAAAAATGAAAAGAAATGCTCTTTGTTAAATAGTACCTTTTCTTGTTTCCACAAAACTGCTTTAAAAATTAATTATTAATTTGACAATGATCTATGCTTATTTCTTTTTCTCTTTCATCAAAGCAGCCACTTGTACCAATAATGTACTCACCTGCTGCAGCTGGCTAGGCTTTTCACCTCTGTATTTCTTGTTGTTGCTCCTAACTTCTTTCTTCTGACGTAGCTGCAGTTTGCAAAATACTGATATTCCTCTATTAACTCTCCACCTGCTTTGAATATGACAGTTCCACAAGGTATCCTGATTCTCTTGCAGCTGTTATACTCCTTAAACTGCTGCTTTCACAGACTCATGCTCCTAAATATAGCCTATAGTAGGTCATGTTTCCTATACTCCAAAACTGCTTGTGTGCTATAATAGCTCGGCAATGTCTTTTGCCGTAAAGAGCACTGCAAGCAGTTCATGAGCAGCATTGCTGTCCATGAAAAGTTGCTTTGAAGATGCGTTCTTCTGAACATATATTTAATGTTAAAAGAGAGAAAAAGCTACAGATTAGAATTTCAAAAGGCAAAGTTGTACCAATTTATCCCAGTGGGGCATGAAATGCTGCGGGCTTTTCTTTTGTTTGTTTTTAACATGCATATATTCACAATAACCTAGCAACCAAGATAAATTTACCAGACTGTCCAGTGTCTAATAAAACTTGCAACTTCCATTGCTGTCAGGAAGAGATGTGGTTCTTGCCTACAGTAGATCATGATACAAGCTGCACAGAAAATTCCTCCTTTAATTTTTTTCTAATCTGTAAAGTATTACATTCACAAAAAGCAATATCATGTTTTCAGACATAAATCTAACAAAATGGCAAGCAGATTCTAGGTAAAATAATACTGGCCTTAGTCTGCTATATTTTATGTCAGTTGAAAAAAGTAGAAACTCTTCAGAATTCAAAGAGTGATGCTGAGGGAAAAATGGTGGGAGAGCATTCTGTAACATATAAGCCTATTAATTATTAATATGATTTAAATAATGGTGACTCATGTTCTGTCATTGTCAAATATGAGCTTGAGGGGAGCTATTGTTTCACTGTTATTGTGGGCTGGCTTTCTTTTTCTTTGCTTTCATAGCATATCTTATTCCCTTTCCTGTCTTGTTTCATTTTTATGTGTGAAGCAAAATCACTGTAGAGGATCCAAAGCTAATTATATCTTCATTAATATCAGAAAAACTATCTTAATAATAAACAGAACAATCAAGAGATTTAAATAAGAGAAAAGATTAAAAGACAATCAGATATGGGTTTTTTTAAGAAAAAATGCATGCCCAGAGGAAAAATCAATAATTATATATACTTTAATCTTTATGTTTTTATGCAAATTATGGGCAAAAATCTTAAACAATATAAATTAACAAGAAAGACCAGGTGTTGAGCATTAAATAGCTAATTCCAAAGGAACTGTGCTGATGCATAATGCAAATGTAGCTAAAAATTATTTGCACAGATGTATACAATTTAATTTGGCAAATGGACAGGGCATTTACCTTGATCTGTCTGTTGCCATTGGCATAGACAGATTTTGTGATGCAGAGGGCTAAAGTCACCTTTATTGATGATTCTGAAAATGCGGTCTGTGTGCTGGTGAGTAGTCTGTGAGGCCATAACAAATGGTCTGTATTTATTCTGTGCATGCCAGTCTTCAAGAAATTTTAAAGCTGTAATTAATGCTTGTCATTGTTTCAGAAAGTTTTACTGATCTAGCCTGATTCCTTTCTGCATATCCCAGAACTATGACATTTCACTGAAATTCATTACTTGACACATTGTGTTAAGGCGTATCCTTTAAAAAGACAACTTTGGTTTTGAAGACTTAAACTGAAGGGCAACCATCATATCCCAAAGTCATTTGATTCAGTGTTTAATTATCCCCACAAGTTGGAACAAATCACCAAGGAAATTAACTCATGTTATGCACAAAGTCCATTGTGTATGTGATGAAAGGCACTACTCTCTGAGGAAATAATGTGATTTAAGGAGTAAGAAATGGAAGATGCAATCTGTTTTATACAAAATTCTTGTCCATTGGTACTAAGTTATCCATGACATCTTATTATTTGGGGGGACAAAATATTATCAATGGGTTGATTGTGGACTTTTTATGTAACAGCTTTCTCCAAGTGCTTGTAAGTAAGGTTAATGATTATATTATTTGTCTTCACTGAGCCTTATTATTTTATTATATATATGCAATGCATATATTGTATTATTATATTTATATATTTTATTTATGCTGCATATATATTTTAAGGAGGGGAAGGAATGGAGACAGAGAGAAAGAGAATACCCCATATGTTGAAGGACAACAGGGAATTCAAAGCAAAGAACAAAAGTTGAGTTGCGAACTACGGTGTTGTGGTGTTTCTGAATTTGTAGTGCAGTTATCTGAATGTTACATATACCTTTGTTATCTACCTGTAAAATATTTTGCAAATGGAGGAAAGGATTGGGTTTTATTTTGTTTTCCAGCTTGCAGCCTCATCCTACTAATAGGACTCTTGCCATTTATTCCTAAATGAGCAAAATAAAGTTTTTAGCTGTTCTTCGTCAGCTAAAATGGCTCTAAATTTATAATAATTATGCTGTCTCACAACAGATTCTGGAAG
>NW_009188282.1:0-14644 GCF_000690835.1 Fulmarus glacialis | reverse complement strand
GAAGAAACATCTTTAAAATATGCACTTGATTGTTTAAGTGGCTTAAAAATCACCAAATATATGTTAGCATTGATCCCGTGACTGAGACCATTGGTGGCTTTTTCATTTGTTTATTGGCTTCTAATAAATTCCTCCAGAGTCTCCTCATACTTTTGTAGCTGGTCTGTCTTAGGTATAAGTGGATCAGGATGTCCAAGGACAGCTTCACAAAATAGTATAAATTTGCAATACAAACTTGATAGAAAAAGAAATCAGAGTTGAGGAGGAATTGTGTCTCTAGGTTTGAGAATGATTTGAAACTTTATACCTGGATCTCATGGGGAGTTGATGGTCTGTGCACTGGCAACTAGAAACTCCAATCAAAAACCCCCAGATGATGAATACTTCACTCCACAAGTTAATTTCAACTTGCAAATACTCAGAAACTTTTCAAACTATCTGTTTTTAAATATTTCTTAGTAGGAATGGATACAGTAAAACTTGTTGTAAAACTTGTACCAACTCTGTGAACAGTGTACATTTATATTTTAAAAGGAATCACTGACTCATTAAAATGTGGTATTGCTAGCATATTTTTAATAAAAGCTTGTAAATACGCCAATCTAACTCCTCCTTTCTTGCTGATCATTAAAGTCATTGTTTTATTTCTGAAACACTATAAAGTTATAGGAGAGACCCCACTCAGCACCTAATAAGCAATACATAATGTCTAAAAGTATGAAAAAGCTTTTTCATAGTTTGTCAGATGAATAAACAGACATGTTTCCAATGCTTCTAAGTTTTTGAAAGATTAGAAAAACAATTAAGTTATTGTGGATAAAAGGCTGCTGCACAGCAGCTGGGCCATGATAATATCGATTTGCTAGTGTGCAATGGTAAGTGCAAGCAATTCAAGTTTCTTTTAATCTTTCATTGTAGATTGAGGTAACTCCAATTACTTTGTTTTTCACGATGGACTGATACTACATATATTAAAGTTTATCATTCATAACTGGTATGTGATAAATTGTTCAAGTAGCTAAGCCATGAACTGTGTTCAAGGTCAGGTTAGATAGGGCTTTGAGCAACCTGATCTAGTGGAAGATGTCCCTGCCCATGGCAGGGTGGTTGGATTAGATGATCTTTGAAGATCCCTTCCAACCCAAACCATTCTATGATTATGTGATTCTGTATAAGGACTGTTGTTCCTAGGTTACATACATTTGTTATGAACAAATCTTGATTTTTTTTTCCTTTTTTAAGGAAATCACTTTACAGATTTCAAAGCTTTTCAGCTCTATTTAGATTGCTAGCAACATAAGTGTTCTTATATGAGATATCTCTGAGTCTGCACAGAAAAATTTGCTATGTCTAGTTTTTTTGTTGATTTCAATAACAGTTACAAAAGAAAAAAGTCTTTGCAGATTAGCTCATACTGGAGCATAAGCTGGAGTAATATTTGAATTGCAGTTACATTTGTGCTGTTGGGCCAAGTTGCCTCCTGTGTATTTCCATTAGCTTTATTAATGTTCTATGGGAAATTAATCTGGACCATTTTCTTTTATATAAATTCTGATTGTGAATGGATATCTTACTACTGGATGCTGAGTGGGATGGCCAAGAAAAATGCTGGCAATGTAATTCAAAGTCTATTAACTTCAGCCAAGTGTTGTGATTTTAAAGTAAATTATATAGCTGCATTGGCAAACTATCTACGTTAGTTAAAGTCCTGGTTTGGGTGCAAATTAGGAGACTGAAATTATTCATATAGTTGGTGACATAGGCTGCAGTAAAATTAACTGGACTAGTTTCCGGTCATACAATCTCAGAAGTCATACTAGAAGATAATACAAAACACACTGTCATCATTGACTTTAATTTAAAGGAAAAGTGGCCGTGTGTGTGTGTGTGGGGGGAATATCTTGACCAGAATTGTAAATTGAAAACAGAATTGTAAATGAATCTAATCTTAACACAGCTCAGCATCTGCATGCAAAATGAAGTCAGAAGACTAGCAATTTTGCCGTTAAAGTATATTCTATTTTTAATTCATTTGATTAGAAATGGAGTTCAATAAACATGTTCCATGAAATGTTATGTCATCTAGTTGTTACAGAAACCAACACAAATTGTTGTTCAGAAGATCTAAAAGGAGAGAAGATGATTTTCCTGGAAATGAAATTTTCATCTTAATTTAATTATTAATAGCATTTATTAAACAGCACAAAGTGTGCCACTCTGTGTCTGGCTACATCTTCCCTCCAAAATACGTGTATTTCTGTAAAAACTTGAACAATGTTCTTCCTAATGGCATCCTGAGGGAGTCAAAGCACAGTTTTTTCCTCAGTATTAAGGCCAACCATGTGTTTCCTCAGATATGGCACACAGTTCCTGTACACAAATGCATGCAGCATGGGGAACAAACAGGGCTATGATCTCATTGGGGTCATGGAGATGTGGTGGGATGGAGTGCTGTAATGGCTGGATACAAGCTCTTTAGGCAGGACCAGGCAGGATGGTGAGGAGGGGAATCTGCCCTTGATGTGAGAGAGCAGTGGGGATGTCTGGAGTTCTGCCTATGGGTGAGTGATGAGTCAGCTGAGAGCTTACAGGTCAGGATTAGTGGGTAGAGCAACATGGGCAATGTTCTTGTGGGTATCTGCTACCGACCACCTTATCAGGAAGAAGTTGATGAAGCCTTCTTCAGATGGCTGAAAGAAGCCTCATGGAGGACTTCAACCACCCCAATACCTGCTGGAAGGACAACACAGCATGGCACAAGTAATCCAAGAGGTTTCTGGAGCCCGTTGAGGACAACTTAACAGAGGTGATCAAGGAGCCAGGGAGGAGTGGTGTTCTGCTGGACCTCACACTTACAAACAAGGAAGGATTGAGTAGGATGTGAATGTTGGGGGCAGCCTAGTCTGTAGTGACCACGAGATGGCGGAGTTCAGGATCCCGAGTGGAAGGAGCAGGGCTTAAAGCAGATTCAAACCCCTGGACTTTTGGAGAGCACACTTTGGCTTGTTAAGGGACCTGCCTGGTATACAGTTTTGGTGATATGGGATCTCCAATATCTCTATGGGATATAGCCTTGGAATTAAGGGAGATCCAGAAGAGCTGGATGCTTTTCAAGGATCATCTCCTGCAAGCTCAGCTAAGCAGGGAGCTCCTGTCTAAACTCAGACATGAAAAGGAAGCATACAAGAGATGGAAGCAGGAACAAGTGACATGAGAACAATATAAAGATATTGTCAAAGCATGGAGGGATGGGATTAGGAAAGTCAAAACCCATCTAAAGTTGATACTGGTGATGTGAAAGGCAACAAGAAAAAGTTCTACAGGTATATCAGCAACAAGAAAGGCTATGAAAAATGTAGGTCTGCTGTTGAATGGGACAAGGGATCTGATGACAAAGGAGATGGAAAAGCATGAGGTACTTAATGCTTTCTTTTCCTCAGTCTTTATCAGTAGGACTGGTCTTCAGGCCCCTGAAATCAAAGGTAAAGTCTAGAGCAAGGAAGACTTACCCTCGGTGGAGGAGTTTGCTGATGATACAAACCAGGAGAAGTGGCTGATGCACCAGATGGTTGCCCAGAGACACTGTGTTGTCTCCATCCTTGGAGATATTCAAAAGCCATCTGGTCATAGCCCTGGGCAACCTGCTGTCAGTGACCCTGCTTGAGCAGGGGGGTTGGACTAGATGATCTCAAGAGGTCCCTTCCAACTTCAACTATTCTGTTTTTCTTTTTCAGTTAATATATTTTTTTATTTAGCTCTTTTAGTAAGGGCTAATACTGACCCTTCTAGGCCTGGGTTTCCATTTGGGCATCTTCTTCTAGAAGACACGTCCACTTACATTCTGTTGTAATGCAAGGTTGCTTATCTATTTTTGTAGAAATTCTACAACAGAAGACAACAAGCTGAATAAGATTTGATTGTACAGACAAAAGGTACTTTATCCCAAATACCTGCCTGCAACAATCTGAGTCTGAAGAGAAATTCATCCTAGGCTTATACATCAACTATTCTGAATATGTGACATTACCAGTCTTTGCAGTAACAGGCAGATATATGGGTTCATATGGAGAAAGAAGCCTGCCTAAACCTCCAAGGAGAAAAACCTAGTGCTTGAATAAAGTCTTTCATCCCTGCTACCTTAGGTTTGCAAAACCTAAGAGCACATGTATCTCAAAATACCATGCCATGGGGACATAAAAACTTCTTTTAATGTATCCAGTATAAATGTGTAATAGAACATTAGAACTGAGGAAGCTATATTTTGAAATACATTCTTCCACAAGTGAATTCAGACTCTTCTCTGGCAGACTGATTCTCTGACAGAGACAGAGAGCTTAAGGCACTTCTTTATTGTCATATGACCAAGCAGAGTGGAGAGGCTTGGAAGAAATGGTATTAAGCATTATTAAACGTTATACATGAAACATCAGCTACCACTCATTACCCCAAATTTCATTCAACTTGAATGGCTGTGGAAAACTTTTTTTCCAGGGAATGAAAGAGAAACCACTTGAAGTATAGGAAGCATGCAGTAAGGATCAGGAAGTCACTAGTAAAAATCATGTTACCTTTCATGCCAGTTGTGATCGTTAGTTCCCACTAAAATTAATTCTGCTTATTTCTGATTTTTGTGTGTGTGTGTGATTTTTGTGTGTGTGTGTGTGTTGTTGTTCAGACTGTTTCTTAGTCTGTATATTCTCTGATGATACAGTTACTGTTCTCATAGGTGGTCAGACATTCACACTGGACTTGTTTTAGCTAGTACTTATACTAGAGGAAAATGTCATTGATCATTGGTTCATATCTTTTCTGGTGATTAGGACACAATAGCATAATGCTTGATACCACTTATTTTTATTCTTTACGCATCTTGGACCTATGCAAAAGCCATTTGGAAAAGTACAAAAAGTAATATGGGTCAGCAGCTGCCTCAGATAAACAGAAAGATTGCTGGAATTGAGAGCAAACAGTAGCATACTGCAGTGGTCCTGTTTCCAAGCTTCTGCAGCTGAGTGATTTTTGAGGCTATTTGATATTTATAAGAACTGTTTAATTACAGTATGATTTGATGCATATGATGCACTATTGCAGCTTTATTGAAACCTGATCTGTGTTTTGTTTGTTTCGCATTTTAGTGCGAACATAAGGTTTTTGTTCTCATGAGAAACACAGAATGCAGGGACAGGACAACTGCAAATAGTAATTACATTTTTGGCAAAAGAAATCAGATCTGTTTATGGTTTTTTTGTGGGATGGAAAAAGATCACCTTAACTTGCTAGAATGTCACAATTCTCATTCACTATGAAAAGGTAGATTCATAAGTGAAACCTTCAGTTATCATAACCACATGCATCTTTGAATTTGTTTCTGTCTTTGGGGAAGAATTTTTTAACACATTTCACGTGCAGTCCTACAGCATGTGCTCCAGCTTAGCCCTCAAATGGACCTTCCATAGGTCACAGCATTATACTCTGGGATGTTACTCAAGATTGAACCAGATCCTTTATGATTTTAGACCTCCGTTTCAGATCGGTTTATATCCCTTTCAAATTGCCGTGGTAAGGGGGGAAATTCTTTCTGCACCCCCTGAAGTAAATTTAGATTTCATTAAGTCCGTCATACTGAGCAATCCAATAACCTGTGCCTAAGTAATTGGAGAAAATCATGTTGCTATGAGGCAGGACTTGTATTATTCTCATGAAGTTAAAGAAAAAAGATTGAAATACAGGAAAAGATGTCTTATTCCACCTGACAGAAGACATAAATATAAGAAAATCAACCTCAAGCTATTAAGCATTGGAGGTATTTGAGAAGAGCAGCAGTTTAGGGTAGACTTCGGTACACATCTGCTCTGTGCTTCCATTGTAGGTACGAATAGACAATCTTATATGCAAAATCCCTATACAAGTAAACAAGCCATTTGGGTCCCATTCCCAAATGGAATGCAATTTGCTCAAAAGTAACAATCTTGACTCATCTTTGCGATGTTTGTAGTGATCTTGTTTATTGAGACTGTAAACTTCTGGTAGCAGGAACTATCCGTGGCGGTAGGATTTTAGCCTCACCTGGGCCTAAAGGTACGATCTGTGATAGAAGCAACCAATAACACACTCCATTCAGAACCAGTGACTACAGGGAGATGAAAAATGAGCATATTTTGACATGAAAACCTTCCCTGACATATTGTATACCTAATGTGTGTACTACTTTGTACGTTTTGGAAAAATCTGTGTTTCTTTTCAAATAGACCTTATTTTCATTGGGCTGAAAGAATGGAAATGAGTAAATGAATATTAATTTACTTGGAGTTTAGGGAGCATTTTACTTCTATGTTTATTTGTTTGCCTACCTTTGGTCTATTTTGTTCCAAAAAGCACAGTGGAAATTATTTCAAAGACCAGTGAGAGACAATAAAATTAACTTCTGGGCTGGTGATAGCACCTGTAACTTTCACTGAAGAATTAAATAGAAGTTGCAGGTGCTCAGGACCAATTTGGATTAGTCACTAAGAATATGCATGGCAAATCTTACTTTCAGGTGAAATGGCCAAGTAATAGCTCCCTTTATAAAAATTATGAGAGAAACTTAATGATGGTGGAGTGAATGCTGCTGCTGTTATAAAACTTTATGCTTCTTTGCAGATTGGTATATACACTTACGGCAAAATTTGTCCTTATATTTGCCAAATTACATGATTTTGTGATGGCAGATCCATATTTAGTTATTAATCGTTGACATCTCTTGGGATTGATACTGGCTAAATCCACCTCTCTAGAGGTGGATTGCACAATTAATCCTTTTTACCTGTGATTTAACTCATTTTCCTTTCACTTAATAAAATATCCACACCAATAACAATGCTATGTTAAAACATATAATGACACCTCTACTTTTCCAGTGAATTAGTCTAACTAGCCTATTATGTTAATACAGGAGTTATCAAGTCACTCATTAATTCTGCCTGAAAGTATGACACCCAAGGAAGCAATTTGTGTTTGGTATAATTGCCGTCATTTGAAAAAACATTTTTATGAAGCAAATTATTTTTTAACACATTCACTTCCTTATTATCAATCTCATAACTGATACCATTTTCTACCTGCTCAGCAATCTCATCTCCCAGGTTCAAGATTAAATCATGCTGAGGTATCACCTAACTCTTTTCCTTGATCTATACCTTGCCTTCTGATAGTAAATCAGCCTGTAAGCCATTATACCATTTACATGTCCTTGCCGTGCCAGATAACAACACAAGCTTAATGTTATGAAAACATAAAATCATTCAGCACCAATTACAGAGTTGCAAAGGTGTCGTTAGGTAGCTGCGACTGATCAATAAAGACTTTCTATCTGGAGTTCCCTGATGAGAGAAATATCTTGGATCTTGACCTTGCACTTCACACTTCATTCTGTGATATATTGTATGTCAAGATATAGCAGATGGTGAGGGATGCAATGGGAGGTGACTACATTACACCCTATTCTCAACTGCCTTTGACTTTAACTGCAGCATTTATATCACTCAGCCTTTGCCTCATCAACTTGAGAACTGAAATGTTTTGACTGGCTCTCTATCACCTCTGACCATAATTTTTTCAATTAAACTCACTTCCCTTTCTGTCTTTTTCCGCTTTCCTTTCATATAGCATTTCCCCACTGCATTTTCTTTCTTCTATTATTCCAGTTCCTTCTCCCTCGAGGGGATTTTCTTTGTTGTGAAATTTGGTTCTTTTGGTGGATCAGTTTGATGCTTCTTCAGAGAAAACATTCTCAGTGGTGGAGAAAGGGCAAGGCACAGGTTGGTGCTAGCTGTACTGTCCAGCAAGAGAAGCGATAGTGAAAAGTAAAACAAAACAAAACAAAAAAATCTATAATGCGGTTTTCCAGTATGCTTTGTCCCCTGCAGTCAAAAAAAGGGAACTGTAGACCAATTTTTCATAGTCTTAACTCCTAGTTAAATGAAGGATACAGAGTAAACAACAGATATTTTTTTCAGGAGCATATGGATTGTGCACAGGTACCCCTTTTATTTAGAGTTTAAAATAAATGATGCTGCAGCTGTTAATGAGACTGAGATGCTGCTATTTTAGTAAAAGTGCCTGACTAGCGTAAATTGCATTAGGTGCAAATTACTGTTTTCACAGATGACACTATTGTTACACTGCTGTTTTCTAAAAATGAAGTCTGTCTTTCTCTTCCCATTCATCATAGCTAGGTAAGTAACCAAATGAAATTCATTAAACCTGCTGCAGGGTGATGGTTTTCAAAACAAAGTCCTAGGATTTGGCTACACTACCTCCAGTAACGTCATTGCAACCGCATGGCTAAATCCCCAATTATCACTTAGAAAATGTACTAGCTGGTGTCAGACTTATTAGCATGATTATACATGAGGTGCTGAAGAGGGAAGATAATCATACCATTGCATAATTGTTTTTCTCTAATATGGATAGCACTGAGTTTCAAGTCAGACATTGAGCAAATGCCTGATGTATCCCCATTTAAAGAGAAAGTAAAGCTTCAGTAAGTTGATACTCATATTGTTGTTTCACGGTTTTTAGAAGAATTGGGAATACAGTTCTAGCAGCACTGGTAAACAGAGATAGGCTTCAATATGTGAAAAGGAAAAAAAAAAAGACATAACACAACACTTTGGCCACCAAGTTTAGAAAATCCTTAAAATGCCCGCGACAAGAACAGAAGTGTGGGATATAGTAATACTGTAAGATGATGAGATCTCTAGGGGGAGGGAAGAGACAAGACTGTAACAAAACTGATCCCAATTTAACTAAGGATTCAGAACTTGCTTGAATTTGTGTAGGCAAAGTGGATGCCATGCTGAAACACCTGGAAGAGGACATCAGTCCAGTTTACCCAGTTTGAAAATCAGCCACTGCCCAAAATTGTGACAAATGCATGACTCCATTTGTTTCCATTCATAAAGAATTAAATACCTCATTCTTCATAAATGTCCTTGCAGGTAACAGATATCTGTGAAAACATGCATGAGTCCACAAAAATCTGAACCGGATACCTGAAAATTAATTGCAGAAGTTTGAGAATAAATATCTGAGATTTTTTCATCTTTAAAGAAGAAATTTCATGCATCCCTTCAGAAATAGGTGCAACTCTGTATTACTAAATTGACATAGAAAAAAAGAGCAGAAAAGGTAAAATCCTACCCCCCTTGAAGTCAAGCGCAAAACTCATCTTGACTGTGTTGGAACTAATATTTCCCAGTAATTATATGAAAACCACACTATGCAAAGCAAGCAACATGTGTGCATTGAAGCAGATACACAATTTACTGACAAAACTAGCTACAGGTAATCATGGGCTAATCACAGGTAACAAATATCTGTAAAAAAAAGGAAGATCAAGGGAATAAAAATTATTCATTACCCAGCCAACAACTTATATTCATAATAAATGCTCTCTGGAACAAGGTCTGCCAGCACATGAAGGAATACAAAAAATCTTTCTCAGTTCTCAGTTCTGAAATTCAAACATAAAAGTAAACTCCTTGTTTTTTACCCCGTTAAAAATGGCACATTTCTTACTTCAAAAGTATGTTCCCATTATAAAACAGTGTCTGGAAAACAAGAATTTACATTTATTGAATATAAATGTTCCACTAATTTCACTGGGACTGTCCATAGAATATGCTGCTTCAAAAAAGTGAGATTGACAAAGAAAATCTATCTTTTAAGTATCTTAATCTGATTCTCTCCTTGACTTTTCTCCTATTAACATTTTTAATTGTCTAGACATTCAAGATTTTCTTTGAATACAGAAAATACATTTGGTATAATGATTTAAAAGATGAGAGCACTATGGGCGTAATGTCATATTTTCACCTAGAGTGCTGATATTATTCTCACACGAGACTTAATGATTTGTTTTACACACTTGTTTGTTTCTCTGCTTTATGTTTGACCATACCTAATAAACTCTTGAAGAATATACGATCCCCAAGGCGTCTTTTAAGGTGTACTTTCAACCTGTGAAGTCTAGCTAGCCTTAGCAAATTATAGGAACATTTGTGACATTTACTAACAAGCAAAATCAGAACTGCAATAGGGATGTATGTGATTCCACACACTTCACCTTGAAGAAGCACATCACCTTGGAATCAAAGTTGACTTTTAAGTGAACTTAAGCAGCACTTGATCTTGTTTTGACAGCTTGTCTTTGATGGCATGCACATATATATCCTTCAGGAAGTTAATGTAGGGTACTTACTTTCAGGTAAGCAGTGAATTTAATATATTGGAATTATCCTTCCTAAGGATCTTGCTTGCAAAATTAATCTCCAGTCACTTATAAAAGCTTTTGCTTTAGGCACTAAAATCAAGTGACCTAACAGCCAACTCAAACTTTAAAAAAAAAAATTTTCCAAAGAAAATGTAGCACTTCTGGTTGCAGTGAGTGCAGAAGAAGATTTCTCATTGATTTCACTAGAAGTAAGCTTAGGTGCTTCGTGATCAGTACATCTTAAAGGGAATATATTCCAAACTCAAATTGGGAATTATTATTTCTATATATGTTTGAAAACTAGGCCATTTGCTCTGCTTATGACCTTACATACACTGTTTTGAGGCTGCTTGAACAAACTATGCAAAAGGTCTTTATACCACATATTCTGTTTGAATGAAAATATACTGAAGAGCTAAATTTACTCTGATTCATGTCACAGAAAAATAAATAATTGCAGATCTAACAAGACTGTTGGTGCTGTTAAAGGATTTTCAAAAAGATTATTTCAAAAAGATACGGATGTCTTCTAAGAGGCAAGCTATCTTTAATATTTCTTCTTTTCTTTAGCACAGGTTTTAATACTAGTCTTTTTTTAAAAAAGCAGTCATGACATAATTTTTTGCCAGTACTTGTTAGTCAACATTTTGTTTTAAGATGATCACTTCAGCGCATGATGCCTTACATGACTCAAGTTTTTCAAACTAGTCATTACAGACGTTTGGGAGGACAAAAAAAAATCTCATCTAATTAATTCTGAAAATAGTTAGCCTTTAAGGGACTGACATGTATTACTTTAAAATACTTCTGCTTATGAAATGCAATCTAGGGCCAAAGCTAGGGTGTAATAAATTGTTAACTGTGCAAAGTAGGCTTGTTTTCCCTTTCACTGCTCTAAACTGTTAGAATGGGATCAATCTCTGCCCTGTTTTGCTAGTAATTTATTTTTAATAATACAAGAAATGCTCCCTTAAGTCTCTGATGCAGATTTTCTGAAGTCAGGGAAGAAAGTTAATTTGAGCACATCTGCACCATCAAACATAATTGCTTCATAACATACTTGCATGCTGATTCAGTACATCATTCTGTCATTCCATTTATGTGAAATAGATGGTAGTGTACTACACAACAGCAAGCTATAGGAATGGACATTTGCAGCAGGGGAAAATTCAGGAAGATTTCCAAGTAATTACAAAGATCAATAGACAGATAACAAATGTATTTTTTGTTTGGATGCTGCGCTGCCACAGAATTGCACTGTCCCTTCAAAGTGCAGGAGGTCATCCCTGGCACTGCTGCAAACGGCATCACGATTCCCAGGTGTTTAAATGGATGTGACATGGATTGCTCTTCTTGGTTTGAACTCCTTTAAGCCCGGATGGAACAAACTGGTTCAGTGAGCATGAGTTACCTGTAACTGTGTGGGCTGATAGAAACCTATGCCTGGCTTGATAAGTCATAAAAGTATGACGGTGAAGCTGCCCGGGGTGTCAGTCCATCCAGAGAGGTCTGTAGTGCTAAGTAGACACAGAGGAGTTTGACTCTCATATCAGGTAAGAGAGGTGTTTTGATTGTGCTGCTTTGAAGAAAACAAGTTGCATTTTTAAAAGCATAGACCTCCAGCTGGGCCTACCTATTTGAACAACAGATGTTTTTGTGACTCATGTAGCCAGTTGGGGTTTACCAATATTTTACAGGGTTATAGGTAACTAAAGGTCAGTGAGCCACCTGTGCTTAGCACATTTTAATGGGATTAACCGGTTCAACGAACATGTATACTGTATTTAAAAAGCCTCTGGCCAGTTACCTAACTAAAGGCACAAAGGAAGAAATACAGAAAGGCTAATACATTGAATTATTTTCTACTCTGTGATTCAGTCCAATACCTGAACCTCCCATTTCCTGGTTAGCTTAAATGGCAGACTAAGTTTCTGAGCCATGAGACCAGGTAGAAAAAAAATAAGAAATCTATTAAACCTTCCTCAGAAAAGCAACTCAAAATAGTAGGTGGGAAAAGATTACATCATAAAATCTCAATATTCAGCAATTTAACAAGTGTAAATAGAACACCTAGGTTGGTATATTTTAGCACCTGTTCTACAAGAAATTAACTTCTAGAGAAACAGAATTCTGAAAGATCTCTCTTAGGACAGTATGTCTTTAGAAAGACCATACTGAAGAACTTTTCAACAATTTAGGCTTTCCCTAAATATCACAGTTGTGAGTCTTGTGGTAGCAACATCCGTTGCAGGCTATAAATGACTTCTAATTCACAGAGGAGTGTGGGTCAAGCCAATGTACAATGTTAATATCAACTTCCAGCAAGTAGCAAAATATTGGGGGCGAGGGGGCCCTTTAGAAGTGCGAAAAAAAAATACGCTGGGTTACAAAGCATGAAGATAAACCCTTAAACTAGGTCCAGCTGCTATAAAAAACCCACAAGTATTAGAGGATCCAGCAGAGAAATCTTATATCAGATACTAGACAAATTCAGTGCAGGATGCTTATTATCTATTTGGAAGAATTAAACTCTATAAGAACAAACAGGAGGATGAAGATGAGAGAATATGATTTTTTTTAACAGTTCCTTTACATAATTTTGTATACAGATATCATCAAAATCCTTCCTTTTACCTTTCATTAACTTACTGGTGTCTTGTGACGCTGTATTGCTTGAATATATACATCCATATATATAAGTGTGTGTCTTTAAATAAATAGTGGGATTTTCGCAGCCAGGTTCTGACTGCTGTATACTGGCATTGTAGCAATTACTACTGAGAAATACACCCTTGGAGACTAAGCACTTATATCCACACATTTAAAACTCAAAATAACTGAGAAAAGCTATGAAATCTAAGGAAAAGTAGATTCCTTTCATGCAGACCTATTCCTTTGAATCACCAGATGAACTCTATAAACTAAACACAGAAGGCTGAAGAAGGTGGGTTACACAGCAATATCTGGTATTAATGGTTGAGTTCAGCCCTGGCAAAAAGACACTGTGTGGATAATGCCAACTTTTTATAGATTGTTTTTCCTGATACTGACTTGTCCTTGTGCACTCTAAATACAGAGTTACACAAGCTAACACCTACACTCACTGACACTGTTGTAACCATGTAATTTGCACTTTGAATAGCTTCTCCACAGAATTGCAGTCAAAGAGTGCATGCTATACTGCATATATTCTTTGTGTCACAGCCATTCAATTATTTCTCGTTCGCTTTTTTCCTGATAGAACCGTAAACACTTTTTTGTTCGCCTGATTTTTCATTTGAAATACAGGTGGTAAAGGAAAAAATGAAATGAAAATGAACAATATAGTGGGGAAAAAAAATACTCTGACAACAATTCTTCAGATATTCTGCACTTTAATATCACGTCCTAGCACTCAGATTTAATTCACTGTAACTAAATTTGTGTTCTCCTGGTGTACACTGGAGGAAAAATCAGGACCTTGGAGACAATCTAAAGCATATCAATCAATATTTGCAACTTTTAAAGTCCTCAGATGGATTCTGTGAACTTAATTTTATTCTATAAAGCTTCTGTTAGCACAATTTGCAGCATAGCTTTCTAACTACTGATACATTATGTTGCTGGCATGGATCTGTAATTTTTCATTAGCTAGTGATTCAATATTCCCAGTTTTCTTTACACCAAAACAGAAGGGATGTTCTTCAGTTATTGCACTGGAAAATGCTCTTGGGTATATTGTACCTAAAAGGAACAAATTTGTTATATAGCAGCACATTATAAAACTGCAGTTACTCCAAGATGACAATTGTATTTTGAGATATTAAAGTTTGTTGTTTTGATGATGGCGCTAGTTTTATTTTTAACAGATAGATCAACATGAACAATTTCATAATAGTATGCAAGATACTCAATTCACATTCCTCATTTGCATTGATTTTAGAGTGACTCTTCAAAGGAGATAAAATATAACAAAAGGAGGATGTTATACAATATTAAAGTTCATACTCATTCTGGATATTTGCCGAGTGTAGCTCTAAAATGCTAATATTTTTAATAGAAAATTGTCTTTTTCATCTAAGATACAATCTCACCCAAAATACACCAGGTGTATACCTGGATCATCACTAGAGAGAGGAATGGAAGGGATCAAAAACTTTTCAGAAAAACAAATACAGCAGGGCGAATGAATCTGAAGCTTTTTAAAATTGCTAGAGGTGAATGTATATGTACATAAATATATATATGCACACACATATGCGTAGTTAGAGATTGATGTGATGTGTTTAGGGGACTGACAACTTTTGAACTTTCAAGCTAAGCCCGGTCTTTCCAGGCTGTTGCCACCCTGCCCTCCCCTCCCCTGCTCCCGATGCCGCCTATCTGCATCTCTCCGTCCCGCCCGCCCCG
>NW_009188281.1:23033-27322 GCF_000690835.1 Fulmarus glacialis | reverse complement strand
TGATTCTATGATTCTATGATTCTACCAATACGGTCAGGATGAGCAGTGATAGCTCCTTGGAGATGAAATTTTGTAGGGGTGCAGCCTTGTGAGAAATCTGAGAGGCCACAGGCCATTGCACCGTGCAGCAACTGTCTCTTACACAGGAAAGGTGCTGGATCAGACCGAAGGCCCATCTGGTGTCATGTCCCTAGCATTGACTGGTAGGTGATGATCGTGCAGAGAGCAGTATGCATACAGAGTGGTTCTTGCCTTGGACTACCTCCAGCAAGAAGGTGGTATCGCTGTGGCTGCCATTCCTCTAGCTGTTCTTGCTCAAGGTGTAAGGTTTGTTAGCAACTGTCACACCCACACATAAACAAGGCTTCCCAGAAGCTGGCTTGAATCTTTGGTTCCTCCAGTAGCCAACTTGCAAGACCCAGTCTCTGCAGTATCTGATCTATGGCCTCTCTGGTATCTTCTTATACTTACTACTCACCAGCTGGTATGGCTTTGTGTGTGAGTGACTGGCCCCATATCCCTCCCCTTTAACTACTGGTGAAATCTGGCCATTCCTCATGGCGCTGTCTATAACTCATCAGCTTCTCTGGTTTTTGTTACCTTCTGCAGGTTTTTCTGTCCTGTCCGGGAGTTTCTTAGCTAAATCTCCGGCCAGGGCCTAGTCATCTGCCTGCAAACCTTAACAAAACCCAGCAGGGATGGGATTGGCAGGGATCAACCTTGCAGGAGAAGAGGTCATCCAGTTCGCTGGTTCAAGTTTTCTGTCTGGGCTGAAACCGGGCAAAGGCTCATCTACAGTCAAAATGCAGACTGTCTCAGGCACTTGAATTAACATTGTACTTTGGCAGGCTAGCCTGCAAGCTTGTTCAAGAAAGGGTGTCTTGCCAGTGGATGATGATCTGCATGGATGGGGATAACCTAAAAGATGAGAATCCTGCATGGTGGTGGGGCTTTGGGGCATTTGGAGGAGGAAGTGAGGTACCTTCCCTGAACCATACTTTTCCTGTTGTTGGGCACAGTGCTAATGGCACAGTGTTGTGCCTGGTACAGTACCAACATTGCCATACTCAGGAGCTGGAGGAAGCAGATGAGGACCTTTCTGTAGGGCCCTGAGCCAAGGAAGGACATAAACACATACCTGTAACAACCGAGCATGTTCCTTTCATTCCACTCGTTCCGAGCATGTGTAGGCTGGGCCAGTAGCAGAGTGGGAACGGCATCCTGCCCATGGAAGAGATTAGCATGGTCTATGAATTTAACAACAGCAAATGGAGGTGCATTGTCAAAAGGCAAGGCATCATGTATGTGGCAGAAAAAAGCATGCAAAGTCAGATGGGCACTTGTGCAAAAGTCTGGGCTGTGGGTCATTTGAGGAGCAGGATGCAGAGAGGGGATAAGCAGTTCTTGATCAGCTCAAAGTGGAACATGAATTTGTGCATTTTAAGAATATTTAAGCATAATCAAAGATGGTAAAAATAAGGATATTTGGGCAAGAACCTAAGTTCTTGATTGCTTGGTTTTCAGGCACTGGAGTAGTGCTGAATTCATTGCTCCAGAGTAGAGCATAATATACCACCAGGCAATCTTAGCTCCCCTTTGATAAAGTTTTGAACACTAAGTGTAGGATTCAGCTCTCACACTGAGACTCCTAAATTTAGATGCTGTCATATAAACAATATGTCTAAGTCTCTGCTGTGGTCTGTGTAGACCTGGTTCTGAGCCTGCTGTTTGCCTGCTCAGGTGTGTTTTCTTTAAGCAGAGCAGAGCTGCTCTCTGAGCTCCACTGACTGCAGTAGGAACTCGGCCATTGGTGACACATGCAGGTACCTAAAGGTAGCTTATTAGTCTGAAAGCTGGATCCTAGCTGCAGTTTCCTTTTTGTATGAAATAGTTTTCTCATGAAAGTAGATAAACCCCCTCTATCTCACTTTCTTTTTGCTGCAAACACCCCATCGATGATATTACCAGTTTAGCCATCTCTTCACACCTCATAAAACCAGCGATATCTCAGATCTTCACACATGTTTTCACTTTGATGTTTTCCATCTTATGCTACTGTATAAACATATGGTGGGCAATGACCTGCTAAAGGGACGCGCGTTTTTCACGGTTAGGCAGCTGCAGCTGTGCATCCAATAGAGAAGTGCTTCCATGCCTCGCACCACTGGGAGTGCAGGGGATGGATGCATCGGGTCCCTGGACCTGGCAGTGGTAGACTGCCAGGCATCCACTCAGCTCTTTGCCATGTTACCAGTGAGCGCTTCTGCCTTGAATGCCCAGCCTTGCTGTCCCATGCAGCATTTGTCTTGCCGCTGTGCAGCCTCTTCCACTTGGCTCCGTGTAGCCTTTTCAGCCCTCGGAGCGCCAGCCCTCTTAACAGGAACAGCCCTTGCCTTTGGCTGGAGGGCAGCAGGCACTCCCACCGTGCAGGGAGGCATCAGGAGAGCGGGGCTGCAGCCAGCAGCCTCCACAGGGCTGTGGCAGTTGTACAGACGAGGACAGACACAGCTGGGAACAAAGCTTGCAGTCACCAGCAGCCAAACCCAGCAGGGGATCTCAGCACTGGCCTTGCCTAACAAGCTGGACACCTCATTCACTTCCTCTTGCAGAGTGCTGCTGGCTTTAATGAGATGGCAGCTCCCACCTCCTCGTATGAGAAAACAAGACCACTGGAGGCAGGTGAGACAACTGAGTACCAGCCCTGGGCTTGGTGGGAAGCTGTGAGCCTCATGGTCCCTTTGAGGCAGCATGCCGGCAGGCATGTGCTGTGGTGGGATGTGGATGTAACCTGTGTTGAGGGGCAGGAGAAGGTGGCTGAACTGCAAGTTCTGGGAGAGGCAGAGGTCTGGGTTTCTCCTGGATGCTTGGGGTGGTGGAAGGGAGCCATTGGGCAGGCTTGATCAGCTGTCTTCTCCACAGGAGCTTCCAGTGGCACCAGCAGCCTGCGGTCACGATTTGAAAACATGGCTAAGTCAGCAGAGGAGAACAGAAGGCAGGCAGAGGAGGAACGGGTGAGGCGGCAGGCTCGGGAGTGCCAGGCGGCTCAGCGGAAGGTGAGCCATGGCCATCTTGCCATGTCCTCCAAGGCTTGCGAAGCAGACTTTTCCTCAGGGCCATGCAGCTCCATGTCCTTCTACCTGATCTCTTTACAGTAATCTCTTGCCTAAACTGCTTCCCTGCAACTGCCAGGGACTGCCATTAAACTTCGTAGCTGTCACTGGATTTCCCCTTTCGGCACACAGATCAGGACATGATGCACCCAGCCATGACCCCCTGTGCTTTGGCCTAGGCTCCTTCTTGCCTCTAGTGCCTGGCAAACACAGTGCCATCACACCTCCCCAGTATGGCCATCCCAGCAGTCTGCATTCAGGGTTCTCCAAACTGGAGATGGCACCCAAACCCACACATTTACAAGACCTCCTTCTACATTGTGCTGTTTCTGCTTTCAATGTGCAGATAAGGTTTCACCAATAAAGCTCTCTCTGATACATTCCCTCCTTGAGGCTACTTTCTGCAGACCCCATAGTCGTTACATGTTGTCCGAAAAGCGGATTCGTGCCCGGCGTGCAAGTAACCCATTCCAGACGCTCAGGAGAGAGATTGTTTTATTCAGGCCTGGGTGCTCGGTGGACTTGCCACAAATCAAGCACACCGGGTCTAATCACCTTTCTGTTTATATCCATGCTTCTCATACATATTTTAAATTTCTCTTTTACATATTAATTAAATTTCCAGGAACTAATTATAATATTACATCATCCTAGACACGTGCGCACTAAAGCCTTTAGGGTCTCCTTGGGGGTCTTGGGTGGTCTCTGGTGGTCGGCAGGGTAGTGAACTCTTCGTGAACCTGTTCCTTTCTTTCCTTGTAAGGTCGAGGTCTGTCTCCGAGCCACGTCTGGACCACGTTTGTTTGTGGTTCTCGTTTCCAAGGTTAATCTTCGTTAGAATCTAACAATGCTTCTAGGATACACAGTTCATACTAGTTACAATTCCACACACTTACAAACACAACACCTGCTATTACCTAACTTCTAAGCAACAGGTCTTCATTGTTTAAAATTACAGAAGCGAGCAATATAGAATAATAGGTACTGTAACAAACTGTGTCTACTACATCAACAGGCCTGCTAGTGTCCACTCCCTAAGGCAGGTTTATGGGAGCTGGAACAGATTTCAGCTGGAGGAAGACTGAGAGTTGCTCTGTGAAGTGGAACAGATTTCAGCTGAAGGAAAATTTTCTGAGTTGCTCTGTTGGGAATGGGAATGGACATTGCTCTGGACCTCAT
>NW_009188281.1:10916-22991 GCF_000690835.1 Fulmarus glacialis | reverse complement strand
AAATCCCACAGAGAGAGAAGGACCACACAGAGGCAGCCCCTGCCACCATGCCAGCAAGGGTGCCCAGAAGTGCTGACCGAGACAGGCCTGTGACACGAGGAGAAGAGGTGCCAAGGCGGGCTGGGGAGAGCCAGGAAGGGGAGCAGGCAGAGGGGATTGCACCTGAGAGGGGGCTGTGCTCTACGGCAGCCCTGCGGGAAGAAGTGGGGTGCAGCCACAACGTGGAAGAGGCTTTGGAAGGAGTGAGGGGGGAAATACTGGGATGGTGATGGGACATGGCTGCACAGCACCTTGCACCATGAGATGGGCTCTTGGAGTGGGTCGGTGCAGTGGCAGTACAGTAAGCTGTAGCTAAGCATGTGAGAGAGGTTCAAATACATGAGCTGTGAGGGTCTTCACAGCAATCCCAGGTGCCAGTTCAGCACAGACCTAATGGCTGAGCTGTTTCCCCATTGTGCAGAGGATGATGCTCCGTTTGTGTCATGTAGCACTAAAGGCACCAGCAGTGGAGCGGGCTCCCTTCTGTTGGGTGCTATACAGTCATGGGAGACCTGCCTGCAGTGGATGCTTTGCAGGTGACTTTCCTGTCACTTTCTCACTTCATGGCAGGAGGCAAAAAGGGAGGATGAGGAAGCACCACCCATTTTGCCACCAAGGCCAGCAGACCTGGGCGAAGAGCTGTGCAAGATCCCCAGCCAGGATCAGCCCATCTACAGTGAAAGTTTGGATGTCGGTGGAGACTACGAGGAGCTGCCAGAGCCCTCTGACTACTGTGACAGTACCAATGGAGGTGCTGACTATGAGGAGCTGCCAGCACCCTTGGGAAAGGTGGATGCCATCTATGACCATGGAGGAGATGGAGGTGAGGACTATGAGGAGATTCTTCCTGAGGAGCCCAGCCAGAGTCAGCCCCACCTGGGTGAGTACTGATGGAAGAGCCCACGTCTTGGGGAGCTTGTAGCTGTCTGCTCACCTCACTGGATGTATGGGACAGACCCCAGAGGGAATTTGTATCCTGAAGTCTACTGTGGTCAGGGTAGCAGCCCATGATGATGGAGACTTTGTTGTCTCCCGCTCCCTTGCACGGCTCCAAGGTGCGAGATCAGCTGTATGGGATGCTGGGCCGGGCAGCAAGTATCTCTGCTGGAACAGGACTCAGGCAGGAGGACCAGAGGGCTGCTGTGGGCTCTAAAGAAGCTGGACCTGCGCTGATGCTCTTGGTGCACTGTTTCCTGGCAAGCGACTGCCAGTGCTGCACTGAGGCCTGGGGGTGCCCTCTCAGTTCAGCCTGTTGCTCAAACAGCTGGCGCTCATGAGACCTGATCTGGTGATGGCTCCTGGGTGTGAGGAGTGCAGGGTAGTCTTCCTCCAAGCACATAAGCAAACTGCATGGGCTGCTGTTGATGTTTCTGTCGCAGCTTTGCTGGTATTGGAGATAGTAAGTGGAGAGGCTGGAGTTAGGTCCAGCCTTTTTCTTGGGAGAGGAACATGAAGCATGAGGACCCCGTCTCTCTCCTTGCAGAAGGGGAGGGAAGTCATACCTTGCTTTGAGCCATGGTACACCTCTCCCTGTTGATAGGGTTTGGATGTGGTTCACTCCAAGGCTGACAGCTGGGTGGAGGGTGGCACTGACCAGATCTGTATGGCTGCTTTCAGCCTCTTTCTCATCTGCCCGTCCTGTCTTCTGCAGGGGAAATGGACAATGTTTATGAGGTGGAGAGCCCTGGGACCTGTGCAGTGGCTCTCTACGATTACCAAGGAGGTGGGTCTGCCATCCAGGCTGCGGGGAGAGGCACTGGGAGCTGGCTGGGGCGGTGCGACAGGGAGGTGGTGGCTTACACCATCAGCAGTGGTGAAAAGATTTCGACCCGGTAGTTTAAATTTCTTCCTCTTGGAAAGCAGAATGAGACCTGCCTTGGGAACACAGAAGCTTCATCTTTCATCTGTGGAGTCTTGTTCCTTCTCTGCTCTATCTGTGCTGTTTGATGGGGTTTGGGTGAGATGAATTCTGACGGTTATCAGAATGCTTTTTGTGTAGTCTCCTTCTGGGGGGGGGTGGGAGAAGGGATGTAAAACCAGCTCTCTCTAGAGTTATCTTTGCATTGTGACTATCTTTTCTGAACAATTTTTGCAGATGGAGATGATGAGATTTCTTTTGATCCTGATGACACAATCACACACATCGAGATGGTAGATGAAGGCTGGTGGCGGGGGCATTGCCGGGGCAAAGTAGGCCTCTTTCCAGCAAATTATGTGAAGCTTCTGCAGTGAAACCAGCATTGTCCAAGCTGCTTCCTTCCAAACTTTTGCCTCTGTCTGCTTCAGCCTTTTATGTGTTATTAGCTTAATTTGGCTCGGCCTGGCATGTCTACATGCAAGAAATACCAAGGAGGAAACTAGCAGTGTCTGAGGGAATGTTTTGGCCTGTACCCAAGAGGACTTTGGTTCTCACCCACTTCCAGATGGGAAATGTGGGATGGTTTAAGAGCATGTGAGTGCGATATAAGACGTCTTTTCTACCTAGGCTGTCCCACACATCACCCAGCAAGCTTGCAGGAGAAGTGTGTCCATTCCGTTCCCAACAGGGCAATTCACAGAAAAGAAGCACCAATTCTAATCCAGTCAAGGCAGAAGGGACACGAGCTATGGGACCTTTTTAAGTTGCTGTGGCCCTGGATCTCATCCTACGCAGGGATCAAGGAAAAGACCACTGTGAAGGCCAGACTTGCCTTTGTTCCCAAAAAGGGTTTCTACTTGCAGGATGAACCGTGTTTGCAACACGGGGTAGAGAAGCATGAACCTGGTCTATCTGGGCAGATTTCGGGGCTGGGGCCTGGGAACATTTGACCATCACAGTGAACGCTGCTGACTTTTCCTGCACACAGACAGAAGCTTGGCTGTAGTGAGCTGTTCTATTAAACAAGAGAAGTGTGTGCTGGCTCAATGAAAATGTAGGATGATCTTGCTAATGTAGGAGATTACTCACTTGGTTTTTCTCTGTGTGCCAAGAATGCTGTTGGGCGATGTCTCATTTCTGGGGTAAACCTGGAAGAAAGAAATGTGAAAATCAGATTATTTTCTGAGAAAAATTATTCTGGAAAATCTGTCTTGGAGCAAGAGAAAAATACTAAAAGGCTTCATTTAACAAAGATGATGTTAATAACTGTCTTGGTCCTCATCCAGGCAGCTCATCAGAGGAATGTTCTGCTAGGGAAATCCTTTCAATCTAGCAAATGAACCAGAATAAGTGCTGCTTGATACAGGCAGTAGAAAATTTTTAAGAGCGCTCCATTTTTCCTGTTAACTGCTCTGACAGTGGGAATAAGCATACACATGCAGGTGGGGCGGGAGGAGCAGTCCCACAGCTTGTCTCTAGCCTAAGGGCTCCAGTGTGCTTTGCAGTCAGTAGGTTCCCCCATCCAGTATTTGGCTCAGCTGTTCTGTCTGCTGCTGGGCGTTTGAGTCCCTGTGCTGAAGCCAGGCCTCCCCAGTGTGGCAGTAAAATAGTTCATGCCTCATAGGCCTTTGCAGGACTCAATAGTTAAGAAATATTTGCAGTTAATGGTCTCACCAGTAAAATTAACAAAGGAGTGGATTATTTGTTACAGGGTGTGCTGGCTAGAGCCTCGTTATCTGAAGAATGTTATTGTTATTTACAATATCCTGCTTATCTGACCCAGTTTGGTGAAGAATGAGTTGCATAACCTGAAGGTATATAAACTTTGTAACTGCCCCATTTGGGCAGGGTTCATATCAGCAGTGTCTGTCACTCTGCTGCGCTGTGCTCTCCCTCGTAGCTGTAGTAATAAACTGCTTCTGTTCTGGCCTGACTAAAATTGCATCCTGGTTATTCTGTGACAGCACATGTCCCCTGTGCCTGTTGTAGGCTTGGTTCCTGGCACAGTGACAGATGTGGGGAAAAGGCGGAGCAGGTGGGAAGCAGGACAAGAGGAAATTTCTTATTTTTAATGTTTAAAACAGTTTTCAGTAATAATCCAATGCAAACTGAAGCCCTCCCTTGAACCAGTATGTTTCAGGCTAGATGCTCAACATGCCACTTTAGGAGTTGGTGGTTGTTCCTTTGTGGTATGCAAATACCATCACAATAGGAATAAATGAGGGACACGCTGGGTAGCACAGCGGGTGAGAAGCTGCAGGAGCCCACCCCGGTGCGGTGCCAGCTGCCAACAGCAGGGGCGCGGGGGGTCCCACTGTGACACCTTTAGAGTTCAGTGCGGCTCACAGGTTGGTTCTGGACCATCCTGCGCTTGAGCAAGACTGTACCACCTGTTTCATACGGAGAAAAATCACAGCCTGTGTCTATCAATCATGGGAAAGACACACTGTGATTCAGGTTAGAAACTGTCAATTTTTATGTGAATTTTCTGGAGGTTTTTGGTTTGGGTTTTTGGTTGGTTGGTTGTTTTTTGTTTGGTTTGGTTTGGTTTGTTTTTTGTTTGGTTAGTTCTTTTTGGTTTTTTGTTTTCTCTGAAATAACTTTCCCAATATTTTTTCCTCATGCAGTTCACCCTTTATTTCCTGATGTTATTTTCCAGGGGGCTCTCCAGAATGGGCCACATTGTGGCAGACTCTCTTACGTGTCCTAGTGAGACTCTGAACTAGGGGTGTTTCAATAATTTTTTACAATCAAGAAGGGTGTATAGCAAGCAGAGCTAGCTGAGAGGCTTGCAACCTGTTTGGGTGGGAGGAACAGGCCATCCCAACACATGGGTTACAGAAACATTTTTTTCCCTGAAGAATAAAGTCAGTGTGTGTTGTGCACTAAGAAGAACTGGCAAACATGCTCCCAACAAGCTCTATGCCTCATAGGCCCATTTTTTGACTCTCCAGTAGGTTTCTTTGGGAACAGACTGGATTTTGCTGGATATCTCTTGGTAACTGAGCTATGGATGAGTACGTTTTGGCCCCTTCCAGCCAACGTGCCCCTCTGTGGCACAGCTGCAGAAACGCTGCTGTGGCTGCAGGCATGCGCCTGCACGCGCAGCCTGTGCCAGCTTCCCTCCCCACGCAGACACTTGCACTGGTGGCTGGCTGCTCCTGGCTTCTGCCGTGGTGTTGGATACTGCCGGCCCTGCAGATTTGAGCAGCAGTGGGATTGCCCCAACGCCCATGCAATCATTTCAGCTTGGACTCCGTTGCAGAGCCCCTGCAAGAAGAGGTTAAGCTGGGGCAGTGGCAGCTGGATGAAGGTGGCTGCCCCACCTCACCAGCCAGCCCTCAGCCACTATCATCCACAGACGCACCACTCACAACAACTGCGCTTTGATTTTTTTATGGGTATCAAGCAAAGCAAGCATTTCTGGTGAGGATTTAAGCAATGCAAGCTCACAGCTCAGTGCTGATAATTTGCTGTTTGACCAAAGCACTGAGAATAACGGGTGGCCTGTTTAAACTGCTGGCTGCTGTCCTAACGTACAAAATGCTACAGAGCTTTCATGGAGAAACCCAGCAGACATCAGACTCAGTGCCACAGCGTATGCGGAAGGAGGATCGTGTGACAGCCCCTTTGCGGAGGCCAGATTTTGCAATCCGAGACACTGCCCCTTGTCCCGTGCGGGGCCTGGCTTAGCACCTCTGCCAGCTCCAAGGCAGAGCTCACGGCCTTGCTCTGGTGCCGCGTGAAATTGCCTTTACAGCATTCCCTGGTAACAGCGTAGCTGCAACTGGTCCTGTGCTGAGTTCAGCACATGACACTTGCAAAATAAAGACATAATCCTGGAACTGTAGGCTTGTTCCCAACTTGATTTTGCCATTCAGCCATCAGTGATGTGCTGAGGGTCAGACAAGTGATGGCAGCGTGCCTCAAGCAGCCACTGCCTGGGCAGGGAGCCCTGAGCCCAATACTGCCATCAAAGATTGCCCACAGATGGGCAATGCTGCACCAGTGCCACACCAGCACTCTGTTGCAGCCCTGGTATTGCTCATGCATTGCTACCCGGGGAGCCCAGCGTGCCCCGTCCCCGCACAGCCTTCCGCAGGGCACCCCGCACCTCCTGGTTGCGGAGGCTGTAGATGAGGGGGTTCAGCATGGGGGTGACGATGCAGTACAGTGCGGACACCAGTGTGTCGGCTGCCGGGGAGTAGCCGGAGCTGGGCCGGTTGTAGTTCAGGTTGGCCGTCACAAAGTACAGGGCGACCACGAGCAGGTGGGCAGAGCATGTGGAGAAGGCCTTGTGCCGGCCGGTGGCCACGGGCATCCCGAGGACAGTGGCCAGGATGCGGAGGTAGGAGACGACGACAAGCATGAAGGGGCTGAGGCCCACAAAGACACTGGCAGCGTGGAGTGCCACTTCGCTGGGGCGGGTGTTGCTGCACGCCGCCCGCAGCAGTGGGGGGACATCACAGAAGATATGCTGGAGCTGGGCAGCCCCGCAGAAGGAGAGCCTGGAGGCCAGGAGGGTGTGCACGGCTGAGTCCAGCATCCCCCAGAGCCAGCAGCTGGCGGCTGCCACCACACAGACACCCCGGCTCATGGCATGGGTGTAGCGCAGGGGCTGGCATATGGCTGCGTAGCGGTCGTAGGCCATGACAGCCAGGAGTGCGCACTCAGCCCCCGCGCACCCCATCAGGAAGAACATCTGTGCCAGGCACCCGTGGTAGGAGATGGTCGCCTGCGGGCGCAGGGCGTTTGCCAGGATCTTGGGCACCGTCACTGATGAATAGCAAATGTCCAGGCAGGACAGGTGACTGAGGAAGAAGTACATGGGGCTGTGGAGATGGGGATCCAGGGACACGAGGGCGAGTATTGCAGAGTTCCCCAGCAGTGTGGCAAGGTAAATGGCCAGGAAAAGAACAAAGAGGAAGGGCTGGCCATGGGAAAAGCCCAGGAGCACGAATTCCATTGTATGAGTCTGGTTCTCACCTGCCATGGGGCCAGCTGGGTTGGTCTGTGGGCAGAAACAAGCACTGTGAGGAGGAGGTGGTGATTGTGAGCCAGGGGAGCACAACCACCCATGAGGCAAGGGTGTCACTGGTAGGATGGCTTTGGTCCTATCTTCATAGTGGTTGAAAGCTTCCCATGTTGGGATTTCACAGATACTAGGATTTTAGAGTCCATTCAATGTTGGATACCTGACTGCAAGAAAATCACACAGAAGAAACCAATAACAGTGTGCATCTAGACTAACCAACACCTCCTGGGTTCTCCTGCCAGCCCAACTCCCTGTCTTGATGAATATACCAAGCATGTCTCTCTTTTCCTCCTGGTTGCACTTATGGTGACTACATGCTTCCCCACCCCCTGAACATGGTCGCATCATTCTTTAGCTGCCACAGCCACTAAGCTTGCTCTTCCCCAGCCGTCGGGTTGGGGATGTGGCATCACCCTGCACCAGTTAAAAGAATTTTTTTTCTTTATCCTGTCTCCTGCTCTGCCATTTTTGGGGTGCTTTGCTCTACAATAACCAGCACTTAAAAAAGCACGGATTCCAACTGAGGGTGACTGACCACATGGTGTTTGTTGAGCCACAGGCAAATTTAAGCCATCAGGGATCTCCACTGGCCTGGGCTTCCTGACCTTTCTTCCATCATCCTATTTCAGTTTTCACCCTGACAAAAGGGTTTTGCTTACTGACATGTGAAGCTGTGAAGGCCATGTCCACATAACGGACGAGGCATTGGGAAGCAGTTATTGCTCATAAACCTCAGCCAAGGCCTGTTGAAGGTGGTGCTTCCTGGGTGCTTGTGGCCAGGGCTGCTGCTGCCCAGCGTGAAACCCAGCAGACGTAGGCCAGGTGCTTTGGTGCGCAAATACGGCCTGATGCAGCAGCCTCTGTGAGGCCGCTGAAGAAATGGGGCTGAGAGAGAGGTTAAAACCCACCTGCAATCACTTTGTCTTGGGGTGCAGATTTGTCCCAGCCAGCACTTGGCAGGAGCACACACTGCACTGAGCCAGTCTGAAACCAGGAGATACTCTTGGCTGGGTGAGGAAAAGGATCCAGAGAGGCTTAAGCTCACATCTATGACAATAAGGGGGCAAACAGGGCTGGAAAGCACCAGGGCAGACTGTGGCTGCATGACAATACAGGGCGCCTTGGGGAACCATGGGTGATCTTGGGGCTGTGCATAATAAAATCCTGTTCTCCCTGTGCAGCTTTTTCTTTGGCTCCATTCGACTGCCTCAGTAGATGTTAGCACTCTAAACTGTAACTGAATCAGAGAATAAAGTAACTGGCCAGTGTACTGGCCGTTGCTGAGCAAGTGTTTGCCAGGAGCTGTGGCGGGACCAGTGCTGGCTTCTGGGCAGGTTCTCACTGACAGCACTGGGATATGGCTGGGGTGCGAGGGAGGATTGCACATCACTGAACTCAAGGATTTTGTTCCCTGCTATTCTGACTTGGAAATTGTACATTCGAAAGCAGGCCTGCCTGCCTCAGTACAGGGCAGCTGTGAGCAGCTTTTCCTTACAGGTAACTCTGACAAACTTCCTGTGGTCAGGATTCAACAGCGTTCCCAGACAAGCTATCAATTCATGTCACTCTCCATTTACTAAACATTAAAGATGTCAGCTGATGGCTACGCAGGGGCCCATTGCCATTATATAAGACCAAAGCGAATATGACCACAAAAAAAAAAAAAAAAAAAGGCATTCCCTTCCTCTTTATAGATGTGTTTTTTAGCAACTGAGGTCACTTGTCATGTCTCTTCATGAGATTAAACAACACAGTTAAATTTCAGGTTGGTACCCTTGCTTTACGCCCATTAATCTGTTTCTAATTTCTTTGACCAAAACATGTATCTACGTATCAGTCATGATTTAAAAATGTTGAGCAATGGAGAATTCACTGTTCCTGTTGGGAGTTTTTTTCTTATAGCAAAGAAAACTGCAAAAAACTGTCAATGCACTGTTAAAAATTTCCTGTTGGAATTGCTTGGATGTCAGCTCTGTCTTACCACAATTTTCAGGTCTTTCTCTTCCAGATTAAGGACCTTCTATTCCAACAGTATTTTCTCCTTGCTTCTACTTGCAAACTGTGAACAGTACCAGTGTTTGCTAAGTAGAAGAAGAGCTAAATTCTTATTAATTTCTCTTTTACTCTCCAGTTTTTCAAATTTCTAAAAAAATTTTAATATTGAGAGGAAAACTTTCAGTCAAAAGATTAATTCTTCTCTGCCTAGCAAATAATGACATCCAAACTTGTTACTCCATCTTGGATGTGGGTGCTGCAAGGCTGAGAAACCGCTGCCTGGCTGAGGTCTCCAGCAGTTTCCATGATCAACATATTCTTTAACAGGGTTTTTTTTATTACTATTTTTGCATACATTGGACAGGTACATAAGGACTATATCATCCAGTATTCTGGAAATCTCAGACCAGGGCTTTTCCTCCAGCCAGCCCCCAGCCAAAGCCATGTGCATTTTGATGCAAGAACAGCCCAACTTGTTTCGCCCAGCGTTGCCGCCAGGAGCGAGTGCCTGAGAGGGGCGAGAGCTGGGAGAGACCGCAGCAGTGTTCCCTAGGAATCGTGTCCTGACTCCAGCTCTCCCTGTCTGCAAAGCTGCATAACGGCACATTGATCTGTATAAATTCAAAATTAGGTATATGTGAACTTTCACAGCGCTAAGGCAGTTGGTGCTTTTGTTAGGGCGCAAGTGCCTCCACGATATAGGTGTGAGAGGGCAAGGGGCTACCCAGGACCTTGTTGGATGCTTTTACTACTGACCTGTTAGCCAGAGGCAGGAGTCTGCTGACAAGTTACGGTGAAGCCAGCACCAGTGAAGGTGGGGACCTGCCTGTTACATAGGAGGAATAGGGGGCCTCAGGAACCAGAGTGATAAAAATAAGAATAAATTTAATAGTAGGAGGTTAGGCATGTAAGGGTTAGTCATCTGTTATGCTCTGAACTGGAGCTCAACACTTGGAAATAAGAGCAGGTGGGCAAGAGGTGTGTGAGCCCATCGCATGCTACCAACAACCCCTTGGTTTGATGTAGGTACACAGCGATGACATGTAAGTCATGGTATTTGCAGAAGCAGCAGGGAGTTGTTAGTTCCACTGCAGGAGGGATGGGTTCTGGAGAGCTGCTGGTGATGCTCTTTCCATGCTGACAAATTCGGGCTGGATTAGGCATGGAGCTACAGAGCTACAGTACAGCCGTAGGAGTCGTGCAGAGGAATGACCCTAATTTTTCACCATGGTCTGGAGCAACATAGCAGTCAGTGGACACAGCCACATGACAAGAAATGGCAGATTTAAACCCTTTGTCCTCAGACATCCTGTACACAATGAAATAGGAAGACATAGTAGGAAAATCTCCCTTTCTCCCTTGGACTGCACAGGAATGAGCCTTGAGTCTCCACCTTGCCTCAGCTCCTTTCCCCTCTCTCTCTCACTTGCACTGAAGGCGATTTCTCATGGTAACTAACGACTTACCAAGTACTTCCCAGTGCAGCTACACCTTTGCCCCCCATTGACCAGTCCAGAAAGACTGGATAGGGGGGCAGAGAGGGAGGCAGCTGGTTTCTGTGATTCCCCCTGGGAGAGGGAAGGTACCCCTGACTGGTGCGATGGTGATGCACTAGTCTGAGACCCAGCTCAGCTCTGGTGCAGTTCCTGAAGCAGGGTACCTTACATCGCCACTGTGCACTTCTGCATAGCTCCAGCATTTTGGGGTGCATTGTGTCACCCTTCCTCCTACAGGAAGCCAGATGTGCTCTGTGCCCAGCCAGGGAAGCCAGCTGCTCCTGCAGGAGGATGTGGCTTTCCTTGTCAAGCCACCACATCCCATTTGCACTCAGGTGAGCAGACCTGGAGCATACAGCCATGGGAGGTAAGGTCCTGAGCCTTGGGTCCAGTCCAGTCCCAGTTTGAGGTGATCGCTGGACTGAGGGAGCTGGCAATAATACAGGATTAATTTCTCCTGAAAAGGACTGGATTATTTTGTTTGAGGCATCACCAGCAGCCACAGTCTGCTTGCATGCCCAGACCACCCAAAAGCCCTGGGTGCCAGTACCGGGTTTGCCCCCCAAGTAGTGTGCCGATAGGGACCCCTGTGAGGGTCCCACCATGAGTGAGGCCCTGCCCCACCACGGTCCCGCTCTCCGAGCCCTCCCTTACCTCCATGTCCAAGAGCAAACAGTGGACGGCATCCAGTGCTTGGTAAGAGGGAAAAATTAGCAATGTCCCCAGGTGCTGTCCAGTTTGTCTTACCTGCATGAGGAAAAGCCTGTGTGTCCTCGAGGCTGCGAGTGGAGGAGAGGCTTTTAACCCTGCGAGGGCCCTGGGGGAGAGGCTTTCAGAGGTAGCTTTTGTTCAGTGGCAGGAGCAAGGAGCAGAGGAGCATTCCCCCAGTCAGCCTGCACAAGTGGGATCTGAGCCCACAGGACAAAGCCCTCCTGGCACAGGACCTGCCTTGATCTGCTATTCTGCTCCAGGCTGTACCAAGTGCAGACCAGCCAGAGCTCTCTAGCCCTGGCCTCCTGCTCCAGCTCTGTGGCAGCTCTTGGCGTGCCTGGGCTGCAGCACAACTGACTCCGCCAGGGACCCTGGGCCATAGGAGGGTGGCTGGCTGGGGAGGTGAGAGCTGCAGTCCTGTGCCCTAAGTCCTTCTTTATGACCCCGTTTTATCTGTTGCAGGCTATGAGGTGCCTACACCGGCCAATGCCAGCAGAGAGGCAGCAATGCGGACGGCTGGCCATTGGCCACACTTGCAGCAACAAACCTGCGGTGACTGCGTGGCATCTGCACCGCATCCGTGCTCCCACCATCTGCAATAACCATGCCCACCCAGCCCAGGCTGTGCAGGGGTCTCTGGAGTGGAGACTGTAGTCCAGGGGACTAGGAGAGAACATGGCCGTGGTGGGACTGTGATCTGGCAGCAGTTCTGATTGGACTTAGTTAAGGCACTAAGTAGAGACCTGTGAGTTCTTAAAGAGCTAGGCAGCAGGATTACATGGACTTACACAGGGTGAATGCTGCCTGCTCTGAGCCTGGAGCCATTCCTGACAGAAACAGCAGGTTTAGCTCGAGTTCACCACTTCATAGTGCCGTGGAAGTGTAAAGTGGGAAATCCAGGAAATGTGAAAACTGCAACAGGGAGTGAATCTGGAGATCAA
>NW_009188281.1:0-10894 GCF_000690835.1 Fulmarus glacialis | reverse complement strand
GGAATACAGCATTGCTTTATTGCTATCTTTTTGCAACCTCTGTTTCCTGATGATGGGGCAATGGGAGCTGATCCTATAATAAGCTCTGTATCTGAAATTTCAGGAGATGAGGAGCTGAGCAGTAACATTTGGAATGGGAAAGCACAGGCAAAAACCCTACAGAGGAAGGAATACCCTGTGTGGAAATTCAGTAGATTCAATAGACACTAGAGGAAGCTACTACCTCAACGAGGGGAAAATTCATGTCGGAGAGGATGTCTGAGGTTGTAAAAGATGAATAGCAGTAATTATGAGCCTTGTACGTCTAAAAGCGTGTTTTCAGGGAAGTTGGATGACAGGGTAGAAGGACCATGATAACAGGACTTTGTGACACAGCCATTTGCTTTGAGTTTACAAAATTACACCTTTCTCTTGTGGCAATGATGAACGTTTCCTTGTTTCGTACAGAAACTCAGTGGCACGGCATTCCAATATAACCCGGCTACTCTCCCAGGATTTTAGATGAAGGCACATGATGGCAGCACTCGGAGAAACCCCCTCCCACACTGATATTTGAAATAAGGCTTTGCTGAGACCATCAATACTTGGCACAAATATTAAAATATACTGAGATCTTGCCAGATGACAGAAACTTGGTATTCAGTTCTGGTAATCCATGTCCATTTTCTGTGGCAATGCCTTCAGGACAGCCTTTATGAGAAGAAATATCAATGTTTGATCCTCCTCTGGTCTACTGAGGCATATCAAACCTAGCCTTGGGGGTCCAGTGAGAAATCAAATCTCCATGAATTTCTGAAGTGTTAAGGGAGTTGTTTTTTAAACCAAATGCCTAAATTTGGGTGTATAACCACAAGGATCGGGCCCAGCTCCTGTAAGTACTCAGCACTTCTGAAAATCAGACTCTTAACTGGGTGCAGGGCCCTTAACTTCTCCAAGCATAAACGTTGCACTTTCCAAAAAACAAGCGTACTGTTGTAAAACCGGGAACTTCTACAAGTCATGTTTCCCTACTTGTTTTGAGAGATGCATTCTTCCAACTCAAGGATTCTTTCTCAAGCAAAAACCACCATCGCTTGTATCACAGCTCACTACAGCAATACCGCCAGCTCTCTGTTAACAGCCTCCCCATGTGCACAAATGCTTCCTTTGGACACAGAGACAAGGAAAACAGTGCAATTCATGGTGTTCAGGGTGGCAGGAGTCTGATTGCTGGATCCAACCCCTACCCAAAGCACAGGCAGCTCTATGGTCAGACAAAGCTGCTCTGGGCTGTATCCAGTCAGGTCTGGAAAACCTCTAAGGCCAGAGATCCCACAGCTTCTCTGAGACCCTGCTCCACTACTTAATGATCCTCAGAGTGACTGTTGTTCCTTACATCCAGGTGGAAGGAAACCTCTTGAACTTCCAACTCTGAAACCTCTGCGGGTTTTTGTTGATGGTAAGCTCAGTATGAGTCAATGTGTCCTGATGGCCAAAAGGGCCAACCGTATCCTGGGGTGCATTAGGCACAGTATAGCTAACCGGTCGAAAGAAGTGATTGTCCCACTATACTTAACTGTACCTCAAGTACTGCATGCACTTTTGGGCTCCACAATGTAAAAAGGGTATAGAAATATTAGGATGTGTCCAAAGGAGCACAACAAAGATGGTGAAAGGACTAGAGGGCATGACTTATGAGGAGCAGGTGAGGATACCAGGTTTGTTCAGCTTAGAGGAGGCTGAGGTGACCTCATTGCTATCTACAACTTCCTCATGGTGGGGAGTGGAGAGGGAGATGCTGATTTATCTCTGGTGTCCGGTGATAGAATGCAAGGGAATGGATTAAAGCTGTGTCAGGGGAAGTTCAGATTGGATATTAGGGAAAAGTTCTTCACTCAGAGGGCAGTCAAGCACTTGAACAAGCTCCCTAGAGAAATGGTCATGGCTCCAAGCCTGTCAGTGTTCAGGAAGTGTTTGGACAACGTTTGTATATATGGTTTAACTTTTAGGTTGCCCTGTGTGGAGTCAAGAGTTGGACTGAATGATTCTTGTGGGTCCCTTCCAACTGAGAATATTCTATGATTCTATGAACTTGAAACCTCCTGTCTGAATTTTGCCTCCTGCCTCTCATCCTCCCTCCATGCCTGGCATTATTTTCTTGATAACCTCCCCATAGGTACTGAAAGGCTGCTATTTTGTCCCCCAAAAGCCATTCCTTCTGCAGGCTGAACAAGCCCAGCTCCCTCAGCCTCTGCTCATAGTGCAAGTGCTCCAACCCTGACCATCTTGGTGGCTCTCCACTGAACTCTTCTGAGTTTGTTGGTGTATTTCTTCTTCCAGGGAACCCAGCACTGGATGCAGTACCTGGATATGATCTCAGAAGTACTAAGTAGAGGGCCATAAGCACGTCCCTCATTCTACTCTCTTTGGTTCTGTTCACACAGCCCAGGATGCTGTTGGCCACCTTTGCTGCCAGGGCACATGGCTCACTCATGTCTGGCTTGCTGCCCACCAAGGGCCCCTAGGGCCTTTTCTGCAGAGCTGCTGCCCGGCCAGGCATCCCCAGACTGTCTTGTTGCCAGGGGCTCTTCCTTCCCAGGTGCAGGACTTGGCATTTGTCCTTATTGAATTTCATGGGGTTCCTTCGGGCTCATTCTTCCAGTCTGTCCAGGTCCCTCTAGATGGCAGCCCTACCCTTGAGCGTATTGACCGGTCCCCTCGATTTGGTGTCACCCGCAAATTTGATGAGTGCACTCTGTCATCTCTTTCATATCACTAATGAAGATGTCAAACAGGACAGATACCTGTGATGCTCTACTTGTCACTGGCCTCCAGGTAGAGCATGACCTGTTAACCACAACTCTCTAAACCTGATGATCCAGACAGTTTTACACCACTGCTTTCACTCATGTTGCTGTTGCTTTGACATATACAAGCTGAATGCACTTCTCATACTGCATTTTCTGCCCAAGCTTCTACTGGCTGGGCCACCTCCTTTGCCCTGGTTTTCTGTGACCATATTTGGCTCAGGAGCTTAGTGGTTTGTTAATGGCAACGTTTCTCCCTGCTGGCTGCAATGGGCTTGTGCTCTATTTTTTCCCTCAGTGATTTTGACTATCACTGATGCAGTTTTGATTTTACTAAAACTGTACTGTCCACTGCAGATGTCATCCAAACAGTAGTTCAAGCAGATTTAGTACAAACTGTAGCTCGGGTTTGTGTGTTCTCTTTTTCCTCTGAACATCCCTTTTCAAAAATCTCCGTGGGCAATGTGCTGTATGATTTTCTTATAAATACCACAGTTGTAATACTGAGACTTATTTAAGAGAGGTTATAGTAAAACACTCTGCTTTACTATGACATCAATACAGTCGAGTGTCCTGAGCTTCCAACTCTTTTGGAATGTCTACCAGCCAGACGTTGCCATACTGGAGTAGGTCTTGTGAACGTCATAGAGGTGGTTGGGGTTGGAGGACAGGACATACAAGGGGAGGCTGAGACTGCTTTGTTCAGCCCGGAAAGGAGAAGGTGAAAGGGAGACCTTACCGTGGTCTGCAGCTGCCTAACGGGAGTGGGGAGAGATGATGGATACAGACTCTTCTCACAGTTGCATGGTGATGAGAAAAGGCAACAGGCACAAGCTGTGACAGGAGACATTCTCACTGGACGTCAGGGAAAAATCCTTCAGGCACTGGATCAAAGTCCTGAGAGGCCATGGATTCCCTGTCCTTGGAGATACTCAGCACTTGCCTGGCCACAGCCCTGAGCAACCTGTGCTAATGGGTCCTGCTCTGAGCAGGGCTTGGACCAGGGGCTCCTTTCCACATGCACAAGTCTGATTCCTGGAATGAAATCCGTATAGGTTTTGTAAGAACAATATTTCAGTTTTTTTTTCCCATTTTGAAAGAGTTTCCTTTGGGAAGTTTTTTTTGCAGATAAGGTGCTGGAGTTGCCTGTTATCCAGACCAGGTAAGAAGCAAGAATAAGCAAAATTTGGCATTTCCAGTTTGGCCTACCCAAGGTAGGACAAAAGCCTCACATTGCATTTTGTGAGAGTGGTAATGGATTACTGTCTGCCTTTTCTTTTCCCTAACACTTGACAAGGAGATTTTTTGGCTGAAGAAAATTGCATGGTCTCAAGCTTTTATTCAGTTTAATTGATGATACTTGTGTTCATATTTTAGAAAAAAAGGCAATGAGGGTTGCACCTATGTGATCCAACTATAAAACTGGCCAAAGCTGACCTGATTTATTATGTTTGTCATGGGCTAAGAGCATGCACAAACTCAAACACCATGATCATGCAACATAAAGTGACTTGTTACCCTGTGGTATCATCCCTGCATTGCGGGGTTTTGGGGCAGGTCTAACACCTACACAGAGTCCCGGAAAATAGAAAGTGGGATCCTTGCACCAGCCCCAGGGTCACTGTTTCTTCCTGGCCCACTTGTACTCAGAGAGTGACAAGGAAAGACTTTCCTGTCACCACTGAGCAGCACTTTTGCCTAATGATTGCTACCTGGTCCTTCCTGGACAGCTCTGGCACCTGCTGACCCATCTCCATTCCTCCCTCTTCCTACGGCCAGCTCCATCCTCCTGCTGCACGGAGCCAGCCCTCCAAGGCTTCTCACCCAGGCCTTGCCCCCGCTTGGGCATCGAGTCTGCCCCAGGGGCCAATTAGTGCACTTTAAATAAGATGCTTTAAATAGAAGGCTGAAGTTTGAGAGAAAAGTTTTCTTGTTTCCAGTTTGTCCGCTTGGTACCCATTCCCCACAGGCTTCTCTCCGCAGAGGAAAAGCCACTAGGGTTTCGGTGCCAATTACTGAAAGCCTAGAGCACTTCAGTTCCTCACCTAGCATGTTTTTGTGAGACTTGTAAACAAGGCACAAAGTGGGCTATTAAAAGTTTGAAGCAGTCACTGGAGCAATAACTTTGAAGCTGTTTACATCTGCTGTAATCAATTGCATCATAACGTAGAAGAAGCAGAATGTGACATGGAGAAAGAATGTCTTTGTTCTACATAGACTTCCCGTCTTTGAAACATTCACACTCTAGACAAAAAAATACACACAGAGTTGTTGAAGTATTAAAAGGAGAAAAAGGTAAATAATTTAACAGTGCTTTAGCAGTCAATATGAAATACCTGAACGACAGTAAACTTTATGGAAAATGTAAGAACATAAGTTATTGCGAAAGGAAATACAAAGCACGGCCATTTGTAATACCGATTGTGCCTTCTTGCCCGAATTCCTGCTCTGCCCTGAGGCAGTATATCTACACCATATATGTATACTACAGCCATGTCAGATAGGTATGACAGATTGTTATAAGTATGAAGGGCAGTTTGATATCCTGGCTTTTACTGGGAGCTACAGGTTCCTGACCCATCTGTGGGGTGGGTGCATAGGGAGATACAGGTCTGTATTTAGTGCTCCCGTCCATGACTGATGTGAGCCCGATCACAGCTACGTGTCTGGAGCGGGTACCACTACGGGTGCTGCAGCAAAAGCACGTTGGCTAGGGCCACGGGGTCTGATCTAAGCACCTGGAGAGACATCTCACAACATGAAGCTGGGCCAGAGTTTTTCATAGAAATGTATGTTTTACAGTTTTAGTTGTGAACTTGATTTACTATTGGAGGAATTTAGCAAGAGCGTGGCAACACCGGAGGTCGGGACATAGCATACCTTGAGCAAACAGAGGGAGCGCAGCACGAGCCCTCGAGACAGGTATTACAGGGAAAGACAATGCTGCTGATTTGACAGCCAGAATTCAATAGAGACACCAGCACTGATTTCTTGACCTGGTTAGAGTAATACATAGCGTAGCACAAAGATGATATAGACTCACCTGCACTAGTCATTCTGTGTTCTCTTTCATCAATGGAGGGTGACTGGTGGTTTTGGGGCAATTTGCCCAATCTGTCAGGCTGGGGCAGCTCAGACTCATGGTCCCTCTGGAGACCGGTGCCAGGTTTGAGACAGTCTGAGCATCCCTGGAGTCTGCTTCCAACATCCAGCATTTTCAAGGCTATTTTGCAGGTATGTGGGTGTGCACCACTTCCATTGTCAAGCAGAGCTCAAGCAATCCAGGAGGTTTCTGGATATGGGGAGACACTCTGCCGGACATGGTACTCACAGGAAAGAATTGGTCAGGCATGTAAAGGCTGAGGGTAGCCTTAGATGCAGTGACCACAAGATGGAGGAGTTCAGAATCCCAGGAGAAGGGAGAAAGGCAAAAATTGTGAGGGCCTGAGGGCACATGCTTTATGTCCTTGACCAGTCTCACCAGTGACATCCACCCACACTCTGCCCACGGGCCCATGAAGCTCAGGCCTGGACCTTAATCCTTGCTATCACGGGCAAAACTATCTCAGCCCAATGAATTTCACTTAATTTATTGCCAATTAACAAAAACTTTAAATTACTGATTCAGATATTGAGGAAAAACCATGATGACCAATAATTAAAAAAACGCTTAGGGAAGCCTTCCTCCCCTTTCCCAGGTTCAGCTTCAGTCCAACACCTTTCCCCCCCCCTTCCTAGTCTCAGCTCCCCTTGTTGTCCCTGCACATTATGGTCAGTTCCTCCCAGTCCTTTTGGTGAGGTGACGGGCAGCACAGGAGGTTGGGTCAACGTGTTGTGCTTTCTTTTGCTACTCACTGGTTCTTACTCTTTTCTTTTACCGCTCTTTTCTTCTTGTTTCCTCTGCTCAGTCACGGCACACCCATGGGCTGCAGTCCCTCAGGGGTGTACCTGCTCCAGTCCTCCACAGGCTGCAGTTCCTCAGAGGTGTCCCTGCTCTGACATAATTCCTCCCTGGGCTGCAGTCACTTCAGGGAGAAATGGGCCAACGGGAATTTCATGAAGTTCAGTAGAGGGAAACGCAAAGTCCTGCACCTGGGCAGGAATAATTCCATGTGCCAACACCCAACTGGGGGGCCAAAGCAACTTTGCAAAGAAGTACCTGGGTGTCCTGGTGGGCAGCAAGCTAACCATGAGCCAGCAATGAACCTTTGTGGCAAAGGCAGCCAACAGTACCCTCAGCTGCATTAGCGAGAGCATTGCCAGCAGGTCGAGGGAGATCTTTTCCCCTCTATTCGGCACTGGTGAGACCACATCTAGAGTACTGTGACCCATTCTAGGCTCCCCAAGAAAGCCTGGGCAAAACTGGAGTCCAGTATGAGTATGATTAAGAGATTGAGGCATCTGACATGTGAGGAGAGGCTGAGAGCTGGGACTGTTTAGCCTTGAGGAGAGGAGGCTCAGAGGGGTTTATCAATGTGTATAAATACCTGATGTGAGGCAGTAAAGAAAACCAGCGGTATCCAGTGAATAGACAAGAGGCAACAGGCACAAACTGAAATACTAGAAATTTCACTAAAACATATGAAAACTTTTTTCTTACTGTAAGGGTGATAAAACAAGACCCTGAGCAACCTGCTCTAGGGGACCCTGCTTTGAGGTGGGAATTTTGGACTAGACAATCTGTAGAGGTCCTTTCCAATCTCCAGCTTTCTACAATTCTGTGACTCAGGTACATGTGGCACATGTGATGGAGCCTGTATATCACCAGCAAGGACTCCAGGGTGTTGCTGCAGTAGAGCACAGCTGCAGAGGACACACAGGGGGGCATGTGGGTACATGAGCGGCAGGTCAGTCCTCTCCTTCCTCCCAGCGTGGCCATAATTCAGACCATACCCACCTCAGGGGCTCTATTGCTATTTAGTATTCCCCTTTCTGCATTTGATCTATCCTTTTTTCAGTAGCTGCTGTCCAGCTCTTTCCAGGACTGTGGAGAAGCAAAATGCTGATTACAATACAGATGGGATTTGTCTCTTTAGATCTAACTGCATGAACCACTTGTCTTTCTTATAAAGATGCATGTTACTTTACAGTGCTAAGTAGAAAGAAGTTATAAGATGCCAAAGAATTCACGGCTTTGGTCTTATACCAGGCCTGTTGTTTTCACATTGTAAAGACAAGGACCTAGTAAAGACAGAGGTGCCTGAGAAAGAAGCCATAGAATAAAATCACAGGCAAAATAGAAGCAATACTGTTCAGGGAAGACTGCGTGCCAAAGAGATTCAATCCGTCTCAGTAAGTACCAAGGTATTAACAAAGTGCAGTCTTAGACTGTGAGGGTAACAACCATGTCCTCAGTGAGCCTTTCGACAGTGACAACCATCAGTTAAACTGCCAGAATTGCACCAAGTTGTGGATTGGACATATCCGTGTGTCTTCTGTGAAAGAACAGGCATCTCACCAGTCCATACATTCTTCAAATCTGTCAGTAAAATAACAGAAAAATGATGAAATCCAGAGCAAATAGCTAAGAAACCAAGTTATTACGTGCAGAAGTCAGATGATGCCAGGTATCAGAAGGCTGGGGTGACAATAGATGTCCCATTGCTGCCACAGTGAGGGAGTCAAGTGATGCTGAGATATGTGCGAGTCTTTGCAGTATGTTCTCAGTCCCTTTCTTCATCATTCCTAATGTTCAGTTGCCTTTTGACCACTCCTGACTGTTTTACTAAGAACACGTCACATAGTAGAAGTGCATCTTGTGGAGGGACAGGAGCCCACAAGGGCATATGTCAAATGAACATGAAAAAAAGTTGACAGAAGTCAGTTCTCCTTCCATATGTAGACCTACAAGCATAATTTCTCTGATCAGAGAGCTAAGAGGAATACAACAGCTCCATTAATTTTGAACAAAAGAAGTGGTAGAACGGATTAATTCCCTTCATACTGCAGAAAAGAAAAAGGGGTCCCTTTGCCTAGGGTAAAAATCCCAAGACATTAGGAATTTTTTTCAAAGAAAAGGTTTCCTATAAGAAATAGAGACTAACCATGGTGCAAGGTGGCAACTACTAGGTATCTTTCCACACTGGATGCTTCATTTGTGTTCTGGCATACGCCTCTAGGAAAATAAATTCTTATTTATACACTTTTAACAGGCTCTTTTAAGCAACTCACCACCGGACCTGAGCCCCCACATGCAACATTTCACGTAAAAAGGCAACAGGTATGTGGTGATACTGCACCGTAATTTACATGGGTGGCACTCTGACATGACACAAGTTGTGACCACAGGCTCAAGAAGATCTGGAAAACATTCTGCAGAGAAAAACAGATGGGAGGATGATCTGCAAGCAGCTCTGTGCTCACTGCATTTTTTTCAGTCTCTGACCTGGTGTACCTCTGTCAGTGGTGAGTCTGGGTCCCGTCAGCAGGTGAGAATCCCTGCAGCAAATATGCCTGCTGCAGTGTACTGGGATGCCAGGCTTTGAGCTAGCTCAGCTATCTCCAAGCTTAGAGCAGGATAAAAGTCAAAAGTTGGAATGATTTTTCACAGAATCACAGGATGGTTTGGGTTGGAAGGGCCCTTTAAAGATCATCTAGTCCAACCGCCCCACCATGAGCTGGGACATCTTCACTAGATCGGGTTGCTCAAAGCCCCGTCCAACCTGACCTTGAACACTTCCAGGGATGGGGCATCCACAGCTTCTCTGGGCAACCTGTTCCTGTCTCAACACCCTCAATGGAAAACATATCTTCCTTAAGTCCAATCTAAACCTACCCTCTTTCAGTTTAAAACCGTTGTCCCCTGTCCTGTCACTACAGGCCAGAATTCTTTCTCTGTCTTTCTTATAAGCCCCCTTTATATATTCAGGCTGATGTAGTTGCCAAGCCACTCTCCATGATATGTGAAAAGTGATGGCGGTCAGGTGAAGGCCCCAGTGACTGGAAAAAGGGAAACATTGCACCCATTTTTAAGAAGGGTAGAAAGGAGGACCCTGTGAACTACCGACCTGTCAGTCTCACCTCTGTTCTTGGGAAGATCATGGAACAGATCCTCCTAGAAGCTATGCTAAGGCACATGGAGGACAGGGACGTGATTCAACACAGCCAGCATGGCTTCACCAAGGACAAGTCTTGCCTGATCAACACAGTGGTCTTCTGTGATGGAGTGACTACATCAGTGGACAAGGGAAGAGCTACGGATGTCATCTATCCGGACTTCTGTAAGGCCTTTGACATGGTCCCCTGCGATATCCTTCTTTCTAAACTGGAGAGGTATGGATTTGATGGATAGACTGTCCGGTGGATTAGGAATTTGTTGGATGGTTCCACCCAGAGAGTAGTGGTCAATGGCTCAATGTCTGGATGGAGATCAGTGATGAGTCATGTCCCTCAGGGGTTTATATTGGGACCAGAACTGTTTAATATCTTCATCAATGACATAGACAGCAGGATCAAGTACACCCTCAGCAAGTTTGCAGATGACACCAAGCTGAGTGGTGCGGTCAACACGCCTGAGGGATGGGATGCCATCCAGAGGGACCTGGAACAAGCTGGAGAAGTGGGCCCATATGAACCTTATGAGGTTCAACAAGGCCAAGTGCAAGGTCCTGGACCTGGGTAGGGGCAACCCCCAGTATTGTGAACGTGTTGGGAGAGCCCCTGCCGGGAAGGACTGGGGGGGTACGGGGGGATGAAAAGCTGGACACGAGCCAGCAATGTGTACTTGACAACAATGTGTATCAAAGCCAATTGATCCTGGGCTGCGTAGCAAGAAGCGTGGCCAGCAGGTCAAGGGAGATAATTCTGCCCTTCTACTCTGCTGTGGTGAGACCCCACCTGGAGTACTGCATCCAGCTCTGGACCCTCAGCACAGGAAAGACATAGACCTGCTGGAGCGGATCCAGAGGAGGGCCACAAAAATGATCAGAAGGATGGAACACCTCTGCTATGAGGACAGGCTGAGAGAGCAGGGGTTGTTAAGCCTGGAGAAGAGAAGACTCCGAGAAGACCTTATTGTGGCCTTTCAATACTTAAAGGAGGCTTATAAGAAAGATGGTGACAGACTTTTTAGAAGGGCCTGTAGTGAATCATAGAATCATTAAGGTTGG
>NW_009188280.1:6492-34156 GCF_000690835.1 Fulmarus glacialis | reverse complement strand
CCCGCCAAATTAAAGGGATGTTTGAATTTGCACAGATTTTTTTCAGCTAATTCCACTAACTAGCTGCCACTAAGAATTACATGAGACAAATGCTGTACCTAACCCATTAGGTTAAAAAAAAGATTCATGCTACAGGGTTACTGGAATATTCTTCCTCTGTCCAAGTATATTGACCGTTAAAGGGCAGGTTTGACAAATAATTAGAAATTCTCTGTAAGAAATAGTCTCATTTTGTCAAGGAGATGATGCTGAATGATTTTTTTTTTTTTCTGTTTACATAATGTAGATTTGATTGTAAAGTTCATGAGTCGGAAATGCATGTTGTTTGCTTATCACTTAATAGATACTTGCCCATTTTTCTTGAAGGTATATAATATAAAGTGGGTATTTAAGATAGCATTTTTAAAATAGAGTATTATGCAGATTTTAATGTTTCCATTCTGTACTTTTTTCCCAGTATTCTATAACAAAGTGTGAATTTTTAATACTCATTTTTTCATTCCCTCACCTCAGATGCAAGGTAAAACGATACAGGCAGTCATTTAAAAAAAATGAAAGAGCAGCGTTACAGGTTTAGTATTAGCCAGTGAGTAAACTGAGATGAAAAAAAAAATCTTATAATGGCCTCTGAAATGCCTGGGCAAAAGTGTTATATCTTGCAGGCTTTAGGAGCTGTATTACTAGTATTTACTTGCTCATTTAAATCTCTTTCACTTCCAAATTTATCTTTATTTGATATATAAGTTTTATTTAAGTCTTTTGGTCTTGTAATATTAATCACTTATCTCACTTATCTAAGATTACAGAAGATTATATTTAAAATAAATGAATCCTAAATAAGTAAAGCTCTGCAGACCACAGTATTTCGTCTTGTCTGCTGCATATCTCCCTTGCCCCAGGAAGGTGAATTTCTCAGCTTCCATCTTCCATAGTAACCAGAGTTCTGAGAACCAGGCAGGCTGATGCAACAAAATAGCCGCAAATAAAAATGCAAAGTTGCTATGGTAATTGTAATTGTCATAGCTTCACTAGCAGGTGTCAATTTTGAATTTTATTGAAATTCTTATTATTTATGCCAATATATCAGTACAGCAAGACATGTGGAATATAATTCTGTAATGAAAATTCTGGTTTATTATATCCTGTGAGTTCTCATGTTCTGTCTTGGGGGTGAAACATTCTGATTTTAATATGTAAGTTGAATGAAGAAGGCATCTAATGGTGAAAAAACATCATGCAAGTACCTTACAGCTGTACATGATACACACTTAAAAATATTGCAGTGGACTTTTTTAATGACATATGTATACCATGCAGTGTTGAAGGAATACAGGAAAAAAAATCCCATCTAAATTTCATAGCTGCTTTCATGTCTAAATTTCATAGCTCTTGCTTAGGTAGTCCATAAAAATATTTAAAGGGGAATGCTTGTTTTCTTTCTATTTTATATATCTTACTAGCTGCACTTGAAAGTGTTTGGGGGTATGTTCCCACTGGGTAGGTGAGCGAGTTGTTAGCAGCTTTATGGATTAGCCTAATGACATTCTTTGCGTAGTTCTTACAAGCATGATCATTCCAGGAAGGTGTTTATTGATTATGCAGTAGTAATCATGAAGGATACAGCCTATAATAATCGGTTTTATTTTATTGATTTTGCAGGACCTTAATTTCATCAATATTTGGTTCGTGTCAACATTCGTGGAATGAATATCATGCTTAGTCAGTTTCTTTATATCTGGTCTGAGATCTTCGTTGGAAGTGTAACCACTTATAATAGTATTACTCAGCTGTTGATTGTAGAAGAGGGTTGTTTTGTTTGTTGTTTTTATTTATTTATTTAAATAACTCATTAAATCAGTGCACTCTTATCTACAACAGATCTTAAAATTGAAAAAGCTGAAATGTTAATTTACCTACACAATAGTACAGATTTTGAACTCTAGGGCTGTGTAGATCGTAAAATAATTCAAATCCAATAAAATAATTACAAGCACTAATGTTTGTGAAGTATGTAATTTTTTTAAAAATATGAACTCAAGGTAGTGCTGCAGTCTGTATTTGTACAACTGTGTCATGGAAGTAGGTAGTTGGATATTATGACTACTTAAAAAATACTAGGAGCTTCTAAACTCTTTCACTTCTCTGAAGAATTAGCTTACACTAGGGAACTACATCCTCTATCAAAATATGATAGCTAAAGTTTGCCAGTGTTGAATGTTGGCCATATTTAGTCCTGATTAAATGTAATCTTTAAGTTGCTTCTGAATTTGGAGGAACGGATTCCAAAAGTTGTGGGGAAATCAGTTTATTGATTTACACAGACCTAATGACTGTTCGCTACTTTGGAAATTATTGCAGTGCTTAAGTACTAATGAGGCATAAATTTAAACTAATATTTGAGGGCAAGATTTCTATTAAGAATGGTTAATATTCTTAATCTTTACCTCCCCCTTTAAAAAACAAACCTCCCTTTCCTGTTGTTCCTGTTTGCTTAAGATTTGTGTTTATATATGCACACACATACATACAAAATATAAAACCCTGAAATATGTTGGTATAAAAGGAAAATAATTATTCTGTTTAAGTGAAACAAAATTGTTGTAAGTAAATAAATTCAATGAACACCTTTTTTTGTAAAAGCATCAGTAAAAATTCAGTGTTAATTCTATGTAAAGAAATGGTAATAAGTCTATAAATACTTTTGCTGGCCTAGAATGTATGACTGAGAAAACCAGCTATTTCTAAAGTAGCGTGACTTTTAAAATTTACTTCTCTTTGCTACCAAAATAGAGGCCTTGTTCTTACCTATAAAATGTTTAACACTTTTTCCAGTATTTCAGTAGATGGTCAGCTTCTCCATACTGTCTGATACAGTTTTATTATAACATGAAACTGGATTTTGGGTCTGTTTTGAACTAAAACAATAATTAGTCTTTGATCTACTAATTTACTTAGAACCTTGAAGTTTGCACTGGATCATGTGCTAATTTGCCACAGGCAATCCCCTGTAGTTTTCCAGTCTGCTAGATTTGAAGTCTCCATCTGAAGTTCGCATCCTGATGGTTTTGATTCAATGCGTTTAATTTTATGTAATGCATTTATCACTCTCTTTTTAGTTTATGAAGCTTGCAAAAAACCTCATCTTTAGAAAAGTATTGATCTTTCTTCATGATCAGCAATCTCATGGGCTATAATATTACAGGGAGTCGTTAATCTCAGAGATTACTCCAGGATGGCATGAATGCTGGGAGGAAGGAGACTGAGCAGAGCTCCGCCAAGAAAAGGGGACAGTATGAAAGGCATGGAGAAGTAGGAACTGGAAAAGATAGTTTTCAGAAAGCAATGAATGAGCGGAAAGCGATGGGAGCAAGGATGAGATGTTTTTATTTGAGATTACAGTAGATTGTTGGGTTTACATCTTTCCTACATTGCTATTTTGTTCAGCTCTTAAAAGCAAACATATCCGGTTGTTTCAAGAGATGACACCCTAGTCTTGGTTTGGAACTGAGGAATTGGGGTAGTGTGTGAAATGTTTTCTGAAGTACTATTTTTGGTTTTTCCTGGTAAGATGGGAAGAAGGACCACTTGAAGACTGTGGTATGTGCTGGTATAATGCATGCTATTGACATGAATGAGCTTCTAGTAAATAATTTCCATTTTTTTCTTACCAATGCACAGATGCTTAAGGACTCTGGCACTGTGGTGTGCGTGTGCCTATATGCTACTGAAGTAAGGAAGTGTTTCTCTGTATCTGGAATAATGCTTTATTTGAAGCAAATGTAAAAGAACTATTTGAAAAGCTCTCAAGAGTTAAAATATAATTTTTTTTTTCCCAGCAAAAGCTCACCAGAGTAGCCTGATGGGTGAAAAATCCCCCACTTAGGTAACAGTGTGTTCAATTTTTTTCTAATTTCTAATGTATTACAGTTTCTCTTGAATATGAAGCAAGTGCTTGCTGGAGACATCTAGATTTGACTAGATTGGGTTAAACTGTTTCCTGTAAAATGACTGTAACAGCCTTTCTCTGTGTAAAAGGCAGTGCTTGTCCCCCTCAGGATCTAGTCTTAGCTCCTTCATAATTGGGATTTTGTTGATGGCTTCTGTGGAAATTGGTTGACCAGAAATAGAGCAATGGTAATACTGTGGTGTCCTACTTTCCCAGTTTTGCTGCTTTGTCCCTGGAAGTCGGTGTCACTGCAGAAATTTTTGCTAAAGCTGTTCTTTTAAATATACATCTTAATGTTCAATTTTGCATTAAAATATTTTAATGGAGTGCTAAGCTACAGAACTGTACTATATATATCATGTGGTGGTATTACCTCCATAGGATTGGCTGTTTATATACAAATGGAGCAAATGTTGATTAGCTCTGGACTCCAGTTCATTTAATATTTAATTTTTTACAATATCTTTGCATTGCCTAAAAGCAGTTCTCTGTAAGTCTCTATAGTTGAACACTATTGAACAGCACCCCTGACATATGGCAGTAAAATGTCAATATCTTCTTTTTCCAAAGTGCATTTCAAGGAGCAGTCCATACTTGCTTTAAAGTTAGAGTAATCATGCTGCCATTTTGCTTAAAGATCAGCCTAAACAAGGGCAAGTTTTAGCTATTGTTGTAACCCGGGTCTGTCCTTATGCACCTGTGTTCTTTACTGGTCACTTCATGGTTATAATGAGTTACACAGCTGTTTGCTAACTAGATGAAAGTTTCAACTCCCAGGGTGATTCTGGAAAGGGGTGGTACAACTTTTAACCTTGTGCTAAGTGCAAGAATGAAACTCTGTCAGCTAGTTGTCAACTTCCAAGTGTTTTTTCAGCCAGGTAGAAGGATTATATTTGTTATCCTGCGTGTGTGTTGTTCTTATCTAAATCTAATGTTCTCTTTTCCAGAGAAATTGATTTTTACAGCTGATTAGGTATTTGTTTGCTGAATTTCCTCAGACCTTTTGTGAACTGTGTGAGGTTCTTTGCTTCTCAGTTCAGTTATAATGTGTTGAAAATAAAGTATGTACATTATACTTGTAACTAATTAATAAAGACAAAGTTAAAATTGCACAGGGTGAAACATTTGCAATGTGTTTTGTATTTTAGTAGTATTCCTGTGTCATTTTAGGGAGGAGAAATATGTTTTTGCATTTATTTTATGCTGCTATTTTAAATCAGAAGAGCAGCATATAAATAGCATATAAACATCTTTATAAAGAGTGACATAATTAGTTTTTAAATGAGATATTATGTTACCAATTTCCAATATATAGAATTATTTGTGTAGAGTTAGAAATGTCTTTATACATGTACGTGCCCATCTGTACGTAGGATCTATAAATGACTATGTGGAGTAAGACAGCATAAAAGAACACTGATAGCTAGCAAATGAAGACTACGTTAGGATGTAGGGGTTACTAACGAGATTTGCAAGTTATTTGATAGCGACGAGAAGCGTAATTGAAAAGTGGTCAGAGAGATAATCCTAGTATCTGACAATAACTGTCAGAATATAGCCATAAAATAGTTACTAGAGTTTAGGGGTCACCTGTTATGTCATTTTAATGCACTATGCAAGGCAGAAAAATCTGTACTGTGTCAATGCATTGTACCTTAATAAAGAACAAAAGGTAACGACAGACTGATGGTGCGCTGTGGTGAGGAGAGCTTACTTCAGCATTAAATCATTCCGGTGTCAGTTAGTTGCTGCCACAACTCGCCTTCACGTGGATTTTTAATGAGCTTTAAAGGTATATTAGGCTTTTACTTCTTATAGATATGCTTTTGTAGTTTGTCACTGGCATTACGGTAGTTTTAAAGAAATTTTAAGAAGTAGTGATTAGTTTTTGTGGGCAGGAGGATTGCTTTTATATGACCTTTTTTACTAAAGCCAGATGTGTGTTGACTGTGTAGATTATATATTTCATTGTTTTTTTTTTTTTTTTTCCCCCTCTGGCAATGGTGATATCCATTGCAATACCGCATGTGTAGTAAAACCTGATAGTCTTAGAACATGTGATTTCTTCTTTACAGATCAGTGCACCTTTCATATCCCTAATTATATTAAGCCAAAAAATATGGTGTTCTATGAATGTAAAAGATGGAAAAATGATTGTTCAGTCAGCTAAGATTCAGTCAGCTAAGACCAAGCAAATTGCACAGCACACATTTTATCTGTCTGGTTAGCTGGGAGCATGGTAATACAGTGTAGGCAGTTTCCATAAAACATGTGTAAGATTGTGCCTTTTCTGGCATGGGTTTAAACATCTCTAGGCAAGGATGAGAAAAGTCTCTTCAATAACTTAATTGTAGTTACTGTTCCCTCCACTCCATAAGATAATTGCTTAATTGGGTAGTTGCCTGTGTGTTTGAGAAGAGTAACTGCCTCCTTCGAGGTGTAGAACCTCTTTTGCTATAGGACCTTGTTGTTAAAAAGGAAGAGGGACTTATGACTGCGTTGCAGAATGTGTAGGAATACTTCCTGGGCAGTGCCCTGCATGTATGTGTTCACTGCTGTATCTCACAGCTAATGATACGTGTAGTTTGGAATGTATTGGTGCCTATAAGGTCTCTGGCCTTGACCATGTTAATTAAATCTCAGATAAATATGGTAACCACACTTATCTGCAGGTAAAGAATTGAGAACAAACTACATAGGGGTGTTACAAAGAGAGATTTTTTTGCACTGTTATGTTTTGTACCCGACTTGCAATTCCAAGCAGTTCTTTGGCTTAATTCTGTGATATGATTTCTGAGTTAGGACAGTGATGCGAAGCCAAATTCCAGGCATTAGATGTTGCTCGAAGAAATGAGGTGTCATTTTACTGGCTGTGGCATTTCTGAAGTAGCTAAATGTGGTAGAAGGCCTTGTTTCCCGTTGTCTAAATAACTGCTGCATTTGTATGAACTTTTATCAGCAAACGTTTAAATGTCGTAGAAGCTGGCATTTCCAGTGGACTTGCCAAGAGACAAATCTCCCTTCCTCTGAGGCAGCACAAATCAAATTAGCTAAGACTGAGTTTGTTCTTCTAATTGTAAGAGTTCTGTCAAATCTGTTTAATATTGAGATACAGCTGACCCACTTGTGTCTGGTAAGTGTTAGTGACCAGAAAAAAGCACAAGTTTCATCTATTGTTTAATTTATCAGCTTTGGTTTGTTAAACAGTTAACCAACTGTCCATTTTTGTGTCTGAAATATTTTTCAGTACATTTTATTGTGATGAAAAAAATCCTACCGCAGTCTCCATCGTATTTGAGACTTAAAAGTGTCCTTAAGGACTTGTGCATTAAGACCTTCATAAAAAGAAAAAAAAAAAAAAGCAGGATTTTCTTTGCAAATTAGATGTCATGAGTGTTAATATGACATTAAAAACTCAATGCCATTAAATATGTCTGATAAATTTGCACATTAAATGCATGTGAGGCATGTGTGGGAGTTGGTTTGAGGAGGGAGTTGGTCAAGGGATATCAAGTTTGGAAAGATACAGATCAGTCATACATGTTGGACTACCACTGCACACACAGTCTGTGCTCTTAGGACCGTATGATTGTTTTGCTTTTAACTAGGCTGTTACAGCTGGCCTGCTGTAGGATGCTCTGGTACACTCCGTTTTATATAAAACAATAGTGAAATGTGGCTGTGGGGGAGGAAAATTGTTGTTACTGTTGGATTCTGGGTTTTTTAACTGGGATTTTTTACATATTGTCATTTCACTAGCATTTGGATTCAGAAGCATCATATTGTGTGCTCGTGTCTTCTGCACTATTACTGCTGAGAAATGTAAAGATTTTTTTTTTTTAAAAATGTCTTTCCAAAATCATTGCACACAAACTTCAAGTGACTTGTTGGCAGAGTATATTCTGGATGATATTAGAAAATCTAAATTATTTGCTCGTATATATTACTTGCAGGGAGAGAACAACTCCCAGCCGATTGGCATACTTTCTCTTGTTAGGAAGACTCTTGTGTTAGCACAAAAGATAAGGCCAAAAGCAATGAGAGCTAGGGATCGACTCTCCTTTAATCTTTGTCTTAATACTAGCAGGTGTGAAGTTACCATTTTTCATGTGAGTAACTGCTACTTACATATGACAGTAATATGCAGGTAATTACTCTTTCAGAGCTTGCATTGTGTAAGACTCTCTATGTTTTCACGTGGGAGACCTTTGTCTCAGTAATGCCCCCAGGATTTCAGTCTGCGTTTACAACCAGGCTTCTGCATCTTCTCAACACCATTTCAGGCAGAGTATCAGTTTTGAAAAATGCTGTGGCAATTTCTGAACCCATAGGAGAAAGAAGTAATGAAAGTTGAGCGTGGCTAAAAGCAGCCAATGATATTTGTCAATTCACTATGAGAAAGAGTGAAAATAGTATAGCTTTCTATATTTTTGCAGTCTATTTTTTTTCAACTAAAAGCTTCTAAAAAAGTGGGTTTTAATATGGCTGTAACTGAAGGAGATGAGAGGAAGAAGTAATTTTGCACAGAATAACCTTTGAATTTACTAACAGCTGGAAGAGGAATGTAGTGATTCCCCCACCCCTTTGATTTCATTAGGCTTTTTGTTAGCAGGAAATGGAAAAATACACATTAAAAGCGTGAAATGACTGAAAGAAAGTGTCTTTCTGAGTACATTCTACTTCTTCATTTTTTAATTACTTATTTCAACTGTCAAGACGAGGCTGTTTTTCTCCTGACTTGATTCCAGCTGTTAAAATACTAGTTTATACCAGGCATTTCTGGTACTGTTTCCTTCTGGCATGAGCTTGAATTTTGTACAAATTAATTTCTTATTTTTTAAATACTATTTCATGAGATACTCCTGGCTTCCAAGCGATTACAGGATCAGAATATTATACAGTCTGTTTTCCCTATTTAGTGGCCTTTTAAATAGTCATTGGCCAAGGGCAGGTGACCTGTCTTCCAGGTTTTGGAAACCACTGTAATCATGCTAGTATATGTGTATCTGGATCAATGCCTGGAAGATCTGTTTAGTAGCCATAATTTGCTTACATGACATAAATTTTTTTTTTAATCATTACGTGATTTTAAAACCCTCTAGCAACAGGAATTTAAAAGCAATTTTATTCTTGAAATATCATGCATAAGGAAAAAAGAGATGACATTGTTCTAAGATTATTGTGCATTTTTCTGTTTAATTCAGTCAAATAGGTTCAAGTACCACTGGGATCTTTTTTCTTTTTTTGAAAGCATTTATTTGCACAGCTGGTAAGTTTTTGCTGTGTATGTGGTAAATAGTAATAAATTGGGGTCAATGTAGCTTTTGTTGTGTGCAGGTCATTTTTTGCTTGAATATATGGTATGCTCCATGCATACAATAAAGCTAAATAAATACTATTTCAGACAGGCCTAACTTGGGTGTCTTCGCTACGTACTGGTTTTTTTTGATGGATTGCGCACGGCTTCTCAAGGCTTTTTTATTTAAATCAAGGTCAGTGGTAGTAATCTCTTGGTGCAATGTCAATCTCAATTATAGAGGAGATAATGAAATTGAACTACGATTTTATGTAGATAAATTTCAAACAAACTTAGCTTGACATTTGACCTAAATAGAAATGTATATTCATAATTAATGTATTTGAAAATATATAGTATAAAAGTATAAAGTAGTGCAATGGTGTTGATAGTAGTATATTTGTTACCAAAATACTGGAAAATTGATGTTATTTGAAATATTTTTAACAGTGGTCCATAAATATTTTAATTTATGATAATAACTTAATTTCACACTGGAAATAACATCGAATTCTGTCCATTTTTATGTACCTGCTGTCTATGAAAAGACTCCCTAATAGTTTATTTACAATCAAGGTGGGAGAGAAATTGAATGTAATTCAGAGCATCTTGAGACTGTTGTTCAGGCAGACTTACTATTTTCAACATACTGCTCAGTCACTGTAGTTATGATCTCTGCAAGTCACAAGGTATTGTAAAGGAATGTCAGATCCTCTAATTAGCAGTAGGCAAATACTATTTAGAAGTTGCAATATAGGAAGGTGAAAACTAGACCAGAAGTGTAAATCTGTTGGGAGATGATAGATTAAACCAGTCAAAATGTCTGGATGCATTTGGTTACTTTATAATAATTTACACGTGTAAAAAAAATAAATGTTATTCCATAGTCTGTAGACATTAGGTTCTCTGTGTTTAGAAACTCAAGATGCATCTTTAAATGTGTGACCCAAGCCAATGGGTAACAAGACCATTCGTTTTATCAGTGTGATATTGCAGAGCACTTGCAAGGCACATTGAATCTTACGTTGTCACAGATGCCTTGTTCAAGCTTAAATGAAAAGGGGAAGAATTGCTTTGTAATTTTGGTTTTGTTTGGGTTTTTTTAACTGGTTAGGTATTATATTTGCTGAGTTTGAGAAACACTTTTTGGCATCTTTGTGCCCCATCTCAAGGTTTTTTGCTTCCTCCTTCTCTGTGGTATATAATTTTATAACTACCCCTCCCTTTGGCCAGAGCTTACCCTCTGTTGAGAGAGAGAGCCACTGTACATGGCTGTACAGTGCATGAATAGCTACGGCATTAACTCTAGGACTTCTTTACAAACTTAAGTTAGGGTCCTTAGTTATGATGTATGATGACCTCCTGTTTTTTCTTTCTGTTAATAGGATCTGTTTTTACACTAAAAGTTCAAGTAAATGACATCATCAGTCATCAGTACCTACGACAAGCGGTTGTAGAAGTGTTTGTTAACTACACAAAGACAAATTCTACTCTTACTGGGAACAATGGAGCAGTATTAATAAAAGTTCCCTACAAACTAGGATTAAGTTTAACTATCGTATCATACAAGGATGGATACATGTTAACACCTTTGCCTTGGAAGACTGGGAGAATGCCAAGTACGTAAGCGTCTTACAGTCCTATTATTAAACTGTATCTATCGGTAATTAAATTTCTCTCTTCCTCAGCAGTCTGGGTAGTTACTGTCAACTGAAAATGCCTGAATGAAGTCAGTTGAGGGAGGTGGTGCCTGTCAACGCAGATGTATGGGTGAATGATTTGTTAGACTTGTCAAAATTCTTATTATTGTAAAACAGAAAATAGCCCTTTTTAACTCTAGGTAGGTTATATTGCGATACATGAGTGTATTCTGAGAAATTGTTTATCTAGACTTAGCAAAGGGCTGGTAATGTGTTTTGACAAAAATCGTGTTGTCTTTAGTCATTCCTGGAGTGCCAGTGCTTTGAGTCCTGTATAACAGATATAACCTGTTATTATAGCTTCCTTTCAGCAGTGTTTCCTCACAAGTTTTCCTGTTTAACTATTGCATGCTCTTGAAAAAGTTATATGATGTTTTTTAAAAAGAGATGGACTCTTAAGAATTCTAGCCACTTGTTTACCCATAGAAGGCATAAGACAGTAGCAAACATACAACAGAGGTCTTCTTGCCTAACTACTAAAATTCCTGCTCTTAGGAATAATTTATTTATCCAGTCTTCATATACTCTCTTTTTGTAACTGCTCTGCTCACTATTTCTTCAGAATCTGAGATCTTACAGGATTTTTTTTCGGTTGCACAGTGTAACAGATACTATCACTTTCCACAGTATACTCATCTGTGACGCTTTCATTATTCCCACAAAGTCAAGCTAATATATGGCTGTTTGAAGATACTGTCTTAATTACTGGAAAACTGTCTGGTAAGTTCAGTGTATGCAGACCATAATCTCTAAACGCTTTGTGATAACCATCTGTACACATACAAAAAAAACCTAAGCATGTTCATATTCTGATATAATACCTATCTACTCAAACCCAGATTTTCAGTTAATTGTGTAGCTGTATGTGTGGCTGTGACAAATGCTAGTCTAGAAATACACAAACAGTGGAGAAAATGGGTGAAAATGTTAAGCTAACTGGATTTCTGAGCAGTAACAAAAACGCTGTTTGTGCGTTTTACCATTGCTAAGACAAAATACTACTCTTTTACAGATGCCAAATCTCAACCAAGTGTTCAGTTTCCAAAATTTTTAATAAAGCTTCCAACAAATCACCATATTACAAATGTTACAGCCTATCTGACGGTGCCAGAGCAATTTTTGAAAGTGGACAGCTTTCTCTATACAACAGGAATTCTTCTAAATAAATCAGGTATGTAAATATGTTTAAGAATTTTTTTAAAAGAAGACGTCTTCAAATTATAATGCATATGAATGCACAGAGTTTCAGAAGAACATACGCTTAAATTAAAAGGGCCTGAACCTGCTTCCATTGTATTGAATCACAAAGCGTTGTTCTATAGCAGTAAGCTATAAACACATCAGGTAAGTAATTGATGTCACTCTTTATCTTGTTCCATGTAGTATGAGTACATAACATATCTTACTACACTGAAATACTCCTTCAGAGTCTGCTTTATATATATGTGTGTGTGTGTATATATATGTGTATATGTTCAGGATTTCATGAGACTGGAACTGGTTTAGTAAACACCTTAAAAATATGGTTATGGCCAAAGTGTAAACTAGGTGAACCTAAGGAAATCAGTGAACTGCAGCAGATTACTTTAGCTGTGGGGTTTTCTGCATTTTCACTAGAATGGTTGGCTCTAGGAGCTTTACACCTAGCATAAAGATTGTATGGAAGCTCTAGTTTGGCCCATAGGCAGCTAATTTGTGTAAGCCTGTTTGAAACCAAGTAGTCACTATGTATACAGAGCACAACTGTAATAATGTTTTCTGTGCATCTGTTTCACTGGAGAAGCAGTAAGTGGTTTCATGAGTCATTATAACTCTGTTCATATGCAGTTGGATCTTTCAGTATTTGTCATTCTATCAGATTTTTTTTTTTGCGTAAATACAGTCATCTCTGGTAGATTGTACTGTGTGCAGTTCCGTCTTCCTTTTGTTCTTTTCTTTCTATTCCCAGTGGACCTGAAACCGTAAGGCTCTTAAATTCATTGCAGCGCATGAGGAGGCCACTACCTAGCTTATTTGAATTTGTCAGGCTCTCTTTTTTAATTTTCATTGAATTAAAATCATCATATATATTGATATCTTGACTTACATATTTTAAAACCTTCCTTATCTATATTTCACCTCTTCAAATGTAAAGCATAAGAGAATAAGCAGTGTTTTTCCCCTTTGAGTTTTCCCTTCAATCTGTCTGGCATGTGTTTTAAATTATTCATATACTCCTAAAGGAATAGGCTTCCTTTTAGGGCAGGTGGAAGCTAATTGATATCTGATGCACCAGGAGTTTTCTCACAACCAGCTTCTAACAGCTTGCATAGATATAACATTATTCTGGTGCTTACTAATTCTGTTTCAGCTTCTTTCACCATCCTATCATATTCTGCATTCCAAGGTATTTGCAAATTACTGTAAGGAAAACAAAGGAAACAAACTTTCAGGCTGCACTGTAAAGCTTTGTATATGCAATGTTTCCTTTGAGTGGTTTGACAAGCCTCATGATTAACTACTCAGTTAATTATAACTGCCAAATTGGAAAGTTAATCCTTACAGGAAAGTTTAAGAGGACTGTTCAACTAAGGAGAAATGCGGCAGTCATATATTTGCATATGTCTTCAGTTTGATTCAATGTTACATATATTGCAATTATACAAGAAATCTTATATTATTTTTATTTCACATAGGTTAGCTATTTTGTAACCCAGTTATCTGAGGGGAAAAAACCTTCTTCCCCCACCCCCAAGCGAAGTTTTGCCTGATCATTGGTTCTATAGTCAGCATTGAACCTATATGTCAAAAGTCTGTTTCTCTTTTACAGATTTTATGTAGAAATGACTGGGTTTTATTTTAATCACAAGATTTTAAAAGTTGAGAAGAGAAGAAATGTTGATTTTTTTTTTTTTTTTTTTTTATTTGACCAAGTTGGTGACAGCTGACTGTGTAGCTGGATGTGAATGAGGGCTTACCTTTAGTTATAATGAGGATAGATTCTTAATTCTAAATATTTTTTTTTTTAAATACACTATGAATGGAGAATTACAGACAAGATATTTCTCACATTCAGGTTTCAAAAGCATGGAATTGGCTCCTCTTGCCGCAATATGCGTAAACGTTCTTTTGACTGGGAAGGAACTGAAAGTAAATGGTCCCATTCAGATTACACTTCCTCTTCCCACAAGTACTGTAAAATCAGGAGGTGCTATACCTGCATGGACATTTGATATGAAAACTGGTAAGTGGGCTAAGTTATTTGTTATTCTACCTTTTAGCACATATAGTTTATAGTTTTGGACATATGACACTGTGTATCATGGAACAGTGATGGCACTAATATATGAGGTGGTGGTAAATAATCACAAATTTTATTAGGGGTTCTGTATTGTTTTTTGATTGACTAGCTTGAATTGTGCAAAGAAATTTCCCTGCTTTCATAGTTCAAAAAGCTTTGGTAAAATTCATTGAACAAATTTTTAATGTAATGGATTTTTATTACATGGGAGACTAAGGATTCAGGGAACATACTTTTTAGGTGATGTTAAATTTTAAGCCTGGTAATTTTGTGGATGCCTTCTTAAAAGAAAACAAATCAGAATTGAAGATTTGGCTGCTTTGTTTCCTAGAGTATAGCTCTAAAGATCCTTTGACGCTAAAACTGGAATAGATACTACTTCAGTTAACAAAAGCAATTCAGAAAGTGAAATGAAGGGGAAATAAGAGTTATCAAAGAGAAAAACATAGTTCTTACAGTATGCATGGGAAGAGGAGACTGGGGATTAGGCATTCTAAACCTTTTGTCATCCCTTCACGTCCAATTTTTGTCAAGAGTGAGTAATGAGCTACATGCACTTATCCCATTTAGATGTCCTGTATTAGGTATGTGTGCGTTACTGTACTGATTGTTTTACATTTTACCTTATACTTTCCATCACACTTCGTCTTGAAATATGCAAGTGAGTGAAGAGGTAAGTGTCTTATTTGTTATTAAGGCAAAAAGCTGTTATTCAACTGTTGGAAGTACAGGAGAGGACACCAGCTCTAACAAAGGGTTGTTTACATGTTCAAGAAAGAAACTGATCATCTTAATGAAGAACAACCAAAGAACATTAATTTGAATTAATAACATGCTAATAAAAAATTGGCTAGGTTGTCTCTCGGGAAAAGAGTGAATAGAATAAGTTTTGGTGTAGAAGATTAAGTCTGTCTATACACGTGGAAGACTTCAGAGGGGTAACTAGTGATAAGAGATAGCATTCTTCATCAAAGAAAGGGTTTCAGTCTGACATGGTAGAATAGCACAAGGGATTTTAATTTCTTGCTGCCACAGCCACTTTTGCCAGCTCCTGTGCTCATCTGTACCTATGCTGAGCTGTTTTAACTCACTAAACAGAAAACTAGGTCAACAATGTTATTAAAACAAAAAGTTGACAGAGCTAGAGCAGCTCGGCACAGGGTCAGGTTAGAGTATAAACCAGTGTAAGGTGTGTATGTGGGTGTTGAGGAGCCTGTTCAACATGCCTACTTAGGTGTGTTGGCCTTGGGGTTTGAGCAAGAGCAGGAGCGTGGCATGCTGACCCAAGACAAACAATTAAAACAGTTGTTTTTTTCCTCTGAGGTGGGGTGTACTCTGATAGAGGTTCCGTAAAGGTAAATTGTTTGTGATGGGTGCTCACTGAGGTGTAGTGTCCACATGGAGCCTTCACTGCTGCTTGCTGAGGAGAGGACAAGGAGGACTGTGGACAAGGAGAGAGACTTTTTGGGCATAACTCTAACTTCCACTTTTTTCTTCCAGTTCCTCTTCTCTACAGTGAAAATTTGCAACTGTATTCACTGTTCTGGATGTTTATTCTTAAATATGTTTCTTTTATTTTTACCTTTGATCTGACATGTGCAAAACGACTTTTTTCTAAGGTAACTGAGCAAGGCATTCCTTAGTCAAGGTTCTGGTCACTGAGGACAGCTGAACACCTCAGCTCTCCAGCGCAAGCATTCCAGAGCATCCATAAGTAGCAGTAGGCCCCCATCTGGAGAGCTACCACTGCACTGAATAATGAGGCTCTGGCATCCAAGATGTTGCATGCAAGATTTCCCCAGCAAGATGCTGACACATGCTTTTAAACTCTGAAGTCCTTGGGTAATATGTCATAATGATAATCAGAGCTTCCATGTCAGTATTGATAGTGGTAAGAGAACAGGTCTGTTTGATGTTGTGTAGACTGATCCGTATGCACCAGAAAAAAGATAGAAACTGCTTTCACATGTCTGCTCATGCAGTGTTCCCTAGGGTGACTCAAAGTGTAATAGTACTGAGACTGTTCCTGGAAAATGAGCTTCTGTAATTATATTCCAGTTGCTGTAAATGCAGAATTTGTTGATGTATATTGAATGTGGCTTCCTTCTTAGTAAACATTTTGCCTCATTAGTACCAGAAGTACTTTGTGGATTTTAATAGAATTACAAAAAAAAAAAAGAAAGCTTGCATTGCAACATTAAATTGAGAACGATATACTTCTGTTTGAATGGCAGTAAATTACAGAGAATATGTGTTTACTCACAAATCACATTTTAATGTTTTTCTTAATATGTATTATTTTCTATAGAGTATATTGGGGGGGAGATAAAATTTACTGAAGAGGACAGCAAAGATTATATAGCTTCTTGTAGATTTGTTCAGTCAAGATAGAACTTCTGGAGACCTGGAATTTTTTTTGCCTTTTATATGTGGTGTTTTGTGTTGTTTTTTATCTGCCTGTGAGTAGCCCATCCTCTATACTTGTAAAACAATAGTTTTGAAGTATAGTGACATCTTGCCTTAGGGTTGACAGGACAGAGAATTTGAGGGTCTGCTGTTGTTGCCTGCATATGAGAGTTAGGGATGGAAGACTCTTCCGGCTGGTCTTGTTCCTGAGTCTGGACAAGAGGTTTTCCAGGTAACTGAGAAACCACCTCTTTCAGGGCTCTAGGTGTCTGCTGCTGCTATTCCCCTCTGCCAGCCATCTCAAGTACCAGGAGAAAGCTGCAGGTTTTACTGCTGAATGATATTTCGTGTGTGTGTGTGTCTGTGTGTGCACGCATATGTGGAATGTGTCAGTTCTCCTCTTTACCTGCTGTCTGGTAGATATTTTCTTTTGCTTTGCTGAAAGAAGATTCCTGGAGGAAAATTGAAATTATAGGGCTAATATGAATTATACTTTTTGCATGCTTTGGTTATTGTTTTAAAAAAGCTGGTGGTTCTCTTTCCTTCTCAGTATTTGCAGTTTGAAAACGTAAGGTTGTTTATATGAGGTTGGTTTCTGTCCTTAGAATTTAACAGATGGCCCACAATAAATGTGTTCAAGTGCATTAAGTATAATTCTGTCTCTTCTACTGCATGCTTTATTAATTGTAGAAACTGGCATACCATAATAGCTGTCCTTTGCATTGCCAGACAGATGGTGTGGAATCTGTGTCCTAACAATAGACCTTCCTTGGGCTAACTGAACTGTTACTGCCTTGGGGCAGGGGGGAGGAGAGAAACATTCAAGACAAACATTGTTTATCCTGTTGTAGTTCACTAGGTTAAAATGCTTTCCCACTAAGTGCTGCTAGGTAATGTTAAACTTGTATTCATACCTTAAATTACCTGCTCCTTGATTTTTTTGTCTTGGCCTTCATACATGCTTAAGCTCATATAATAGGATTTTTCAAATGATTTGTGTGCGTATCTATGAAAGACATTTGTTGATAGAAAATTAATTATATTAAACTAATTCTGATAAGTAATGTTGATGCTTTGTTTCAAAGTAAATGTCCACACAGGGATATTTGCAATGAAATTATCAAGAGAGAAAGTTTGCATGTTTAGCTAAATCTGTGTAATAAATAGTGTATAGGTCAAAAGTGTCAGTTTTTCTTGTGACCTTGTGTATTTTTGGTAATAGCTTCATTGCTAGTGGTTTGAGGTATAGAAGAATCCTGCATGGCATGTGCAATATTTTGTCCTTTTTTTTTTTCAGGTGCTTGGGTAAGCCGTGGGCTGGGAATGGTAAAGGAAGCAGATGGTCAATTAGTATGGACATACACTGCTCAGCACTTAGGCTACTGGATAGCAGCTCCACTGCCTGGAACAAGAGGTATTGCAACAATTGGCAAAGAAACTACTGAGTAACCCAAGTAGCAATGTATCATAAGGCTGTCAGTTTGATTGCTTTATTTAACAACAGAAAGGGAAAAACAACATGCAGTTTCAACAGTTGGATAACTTTTGTTTGAATCCTGATAGTATGCCTTTGTGCACATAACCATTTCATAGAACTTCAAATGCTGTAGGGGGAGAAGTCTAGGCTGTATTTGAACTTACGTGTTTATACTATCACCATCTTTTGGAAGAAACCTGCAAGGGAACTGTGACTATGGAGATGTAAAAATCAGCAGGATGTGTACCTTACTGTTGAGAATTATATATGACAGGAGGAAATACAAGAAGAAAATTAGTCTTGGGTAAAACGGTCCCAGTGGATTCTGTTTTATGTAGACTTGTTGCATGTTTTGCAAATTCATATGAAGGGATTCTTATGGGAGAAATATGATGTCAAAACTTAAAAACGGATAGCATTTTCTGACAGAAGCACTAAATAGAAAATGTAGACCATGTTGTCGAAACTGACATAGAAACTATTACAAATGTAATTTGACTGGAATTGAATAGATGTCATGGTAAGGCTTTAGTACTTGAGATGAACCTTTGAAGTTCCATTATATTGTAACCACTGTTTGTATATTTTCTAGTTTGCTAAAATGGCAAGGTGAAAAGGGAAGGATGAACGTAGTGCCATAGGAACACAAAATCACTGGAAAAGTACAGTTTCATTTATTTATTAGTACAGCTCTGCATATCAAGCGGAATTATTTGTTTTTGAGAACTAATTCTTGTCTGGTTTTGTTCGACAATCTAGAATCGATTATTAGCGCGGTTTCCAAGGACATAACAGCCTATCACACAGTGTTCCTTACGGCCATACTGGGAGGTACTGTTGTCATTATCATTGGATTTTTTGCTGTTCTTCTTTGTTACTGCAGGTAAGCAAAAAGAGAGGCCCTAATAAGCTCAGCATTAATTGAATTTAAGGTTGATAAAATAATCTTTTGAAGTTGAGACTTGTTTCCTTAGCTAAACTATAATGTGTAGCCTAATATTTTTTTTTAAATTACAGTTGTTACAGAACTTCATTTTAAGTTTGTGACAGCACATTACATTATAACTTCTTAACCAAAATCTAATCTTCAGCTATGGTAGTCAACAGTCTAGTATTTCCTAGTATGCTCTACAGTTACCTCGCATCTCTTTTGCATAGGGATAAATGTGGTCGGGCACAAAAGAAGGAAAAAAATACAGCTAAGCTGGAGGTCATAAAAAAAGACCAGACAACATCAACAACTCACATAAATCACATCAATGCTGTCAAAGGGTCTTTAAAGTTGGAGGATAAGTCACAGTTATATACACCAAAGATTTCTTCATACAGTCCTCAAAGAAGGATGTCCATAGACGCGGAAGATAGAAAATCACAAGACAATTTTAAAATTTACACAGAGAATGCTTCGTATCAGTCATCCTGTCACACTGGTCAGTCAAGAAATTCAGCCCATTCATTGGAGCCTAGTGCTGGAGTTAGGCACTTACAGCAGCCAAAGCATAACAACAGTACTATTTCCCAGGCTTCTAGGGACATTCAAGACCAAAACACATATCTTTCACTGAAAGAGGAGATGTATGGGCTTTCCCATATCCCAGAACATCTAATGCATATTTACAATCAACCTATTGCTATTCTTCAAACCTCTGACCTTTTCTACTCCCCAGAAAAATTGCATCCTGCTAAATCAGCAACTTTGCCAAGAAAAGGGCAGTTAGTATATAGCCCCATGATGGAACCCATGAATCGCGACAGTTATGTGCAAACGTTACCGAAAATGCCAGTGCACTCTCATCCACAGCCTTCTGTCTGCAGAGATGAAAATGATACCTTAGATAGTGAAGAGGGCTTACCTTCTCAAACGTCAAACTGGGGCCGGTACACTAATAGCTTACTGGAATCTGTCTCTGTTCCTGGGACATTGAATGAAACAGTTGTAATGACTCCGTTTTCATCTGAACTTCAAGGTATTTCAGAACAAACATTATTGGAACTCTCTAAAGGAAAACCATCTCCACACCCTCGAGCATGGTTTGTGTCCCTGGATGGAAAGCCGATTGCTCAAGTGAGGCATTCTTTCATAGATCTGAAAAAGGGCAGAAAAACAGAGAGTAATGATACCAGTCTGGACTCTGGTGTGGACATGAATGAGCATCATCCTAGCAGGAAACTGGAGAGAGAGAAAACTTTCATAAAAAATATGCCACATTCCAAGATCCTTTACTTGGAAGATCTGGATCTGAGTAGCAGTGAAAGTGGGACCACTGTTTGCACTCCAGAGGACCAGGCTGTGAGGCACATTCTGGATGGAGGGAATGGGCCAGTCATAGAACAGCATGATGAAGAAGGTCTAAGAAGAAAAACTGTGTCAGTAAGTCATGAATCTGGTATCCCTTCTGCTAAAAAAAGGGATAGACCGTCTATTATGAAAAGAGATAGCAAAACCAATATCTGGAAGAAAAGAGAGGAGAGGCCGCTTATTCCTATAAATTAAAACACAATGTACTTTGTGTTGTTTCTCTCCCTGCTGGTTATTGACCTCTTGGCTGCTTCTGTAATTCTGCAGTGTTGGGTTTACAAGGGAAATGTTGTTTTCTAGTATCAAGAAAAGCTACTTTTTTTTTTAATACACAGATTAAGTTACTAAACTTCAACTGGGCAATTGATATTCGATGTGAATTGAAAACAGGGAAATGCTACTATTAAAGTTTTCCAGTTCCTAAATTTGCTGGCAGTATAGGGAAGGCCCACATTTTAATTAGCCTGTCATTCTTGGATGCACCTCTGGGAATGCACAGTGAGAAATGTAGGCACATTTTAATTTTTTCGTACTTGTTGCTAATGCGTTGGTAGACTAGTTAAAGCCAGTCCTCAGCCTTGCTCCTAATCAATGTGACCATCTGTACAGTATTTTATATGTGAACTTTTCTAGGGATCTATTACTACTTCTTTGTATAATGTAAAATGTTTCATCAGTTGGTCCCACGACACCAGCAGTTGAGCTCTGTTGGATTTATCAGCGGAGCTCTATAGCATTACTGCCCTCCCTGCGTGCCCATCCATGTGCAAAAGGTTGCCATTTCATATAGCAGTGGCAGAAGGGGGAAGTGTACAAGCTCTGTGGCCGCTGCGGTTCATGGTCCTGGCTGTCTTAAGATGTTGCCCATCTGATTTGTTACGAACTGTGGATGTTGAAGATTGGCATCCGCTATGAAGTGTCCACATCCATCAGGAAAGGACTGGTTCCGGTAGCATTCGAAGCTGCTGCTACTACTGATCCCAGTGTCTTGTTTTGGCTTCGTTGTCAGTTAAAATCTTCTCTTCTGCATGCTGTTGGGCCAGTTGAGCTCTACAACATAGTCTTGAATCCCTGCAGATTTATAAGTTAGAGTTTGGCCCATAATGAAAAAGTATGCAAGTTTAGACAAATTATGCCTTTGAAATAGTTTGCTTTAGCAGGAAAGTTTGGCACTGTTGCTTTTTTATTTTATGTTTAAAAAAATGGAAGATCATCGGATGTTTATGTGCCTACATTTTGCCAGCCTGAGCTGCCTTTGTCTAGGTTGTGCATCGCAGATGGGTTAAACAGGCTTTAAAAGTTGGGTTTTTTTACGAGCATGAGAGCAGATTGCAAAATTTGGTCTATAATGCAATATAAATACTACTTATGACTCATCTTAGAGTTAAATTTACCAAAAGTTATGAATGCATGAAATGTAATGAAGATATATATAGAGGAAGGAAAAGGCCATCAGAATATTCTTTATTTTTAATGTTCATCTTGTCAAAGTGATCGTTTCAAATTTGGCTAACAGAAAAGTAGATGCATCCCTTAATGTGCTTCATATAGTATATAGACTGTCTTTCTGTGACTTTGAAGCTGTTTCCCTGATGAAATAAGTTCCAGCATTTTGGCTTTGGCAGTTTGGTTATAAATCATCCTAAAAAAGCTTTATAAATATTTCCCTTAGAGCTTGGTTAAGGTTCTATACCAAGACCCAAACATACAATGCCTGTATCTGAATTGTGGGGTGAGGGGCACTTGGTTGTCTGCCCTGAAGTACACTCAAGAGTTGGGAAATACCCTATGCAGCTGGGCTTCTGGGAATATTTACTCAGGAAACATTACTGTGAAATACGTCTGTTATGTTGGGATTGTCAGTTGTCTGGTCCTGTTTCTAGAAGAATATGCAAGGTAACCAGAATGGTGCTAGCAATACATCAGTCAAACTTCTTCTGGTGTGCAGTTGTTTCATAAACAAAATATGATGTTCCTATTGAGTTCACAAGTATGAAAGTGCAAAATAAGTTTGAGGTAGGTGTGCAAATAAGGCTATAATTATAATTGGCCAAAAGAATCTGGTTTAACTATATGATTCATCTACTTCAGAGGTGAAGATGGCTTGTCATAGTAGCATGCCTTTGGTACTCTCTTTAGGTAACTGTAATTCAATTTTCCTATACTGAATACATTTTCACAATACTTTTTTTTCTATACGCAGTTCCACTGGATTTTGTGTATGACTAACTCCCTAGCCCCAAATGCTGATATTTTCAACCTTTGCTTTGTTATATACATTAGTAGGAATCAATCAATATATTTTGAGTGTAGATGCACATTTCTTCTGAAAGCTGCATTGACTTTTGAGGTTTAATATTGCCCTACTCTTAGAGTTGCATCAGTTCTGATGGCTCCCTTTTCAAAAAGAGAATATTCTATATTCTGAACATAACAGAAAATCCCTGACAAGCTAATGGTTTTGAGGTGTTAATATTAAATTGATATGTCTCTACTTGAAATTTTGTTCACCTACAGTAATTTAAATATATAGCAGATTTTTTCAACTCATTTTTTTATTGTATATCCCAAAAAGACCTAATTCCTCAAACTTACTTGTACCGTTAAAAAATACAGACTACTGTAAACGGCTTTATTCATGTGAGTTCAAAGGGATGAAGTTTTGCACTCCAGTGTTCTTGTTCTGTGTCCGAGTAGGTATCTGGTCATCAAAGAAAAAGGATTAGAAATGTTGAAAAGATCAGTTATAACTTTGGGACTTCAAAGTAACGGTGCCAAAAGACATACTGATGTAGTACAGATTCTCATCTGCTTTGCTAGGCAATCAAGAGCAAAGAGTGGAGTTTGGTTCTGTACTATCATCTAAAGGAGCTTCTGGCTGTCTGGATTAGTCACAATTTTACCCTGCACATATGGTAGTGCAAAATGGCCCCTTTAAAGGCTATGCATCAGTGATGCACTTCAGCTTTTAGCCAACAAAGCAAGTCAGAGTGGAACAGATCTTCTTGCAAGAGTTTCTTGCTGCTAGGCTTCTCAGTAGTAGGAAGAAAGATAGAATAAAGTTTTCTGAAAAATAGTCATGTCATCATATATAGGATTGGTATCTCTAGTAGATAGTAGCTCCTCCCTTGCCAAATCAGGATGTGGGCATTTCTTTTAGTGGAATATTTAAATTCTTTTCTGGAGAATGCGTGCTGCAGTTCTGGTAATACCATTTCCAAGGCTGTCTTTAGCTGTTGCTTCTATCCCTACCAAGTCAAGCAACAGCTATCTTTGCTTGCTTTGTAGATCCCATACGCCAACTTTTCTGTGTGTAACTTGCTAGCATTTATCACATAGTGTCTTATGCTGCTGGTAACACTTGAAAAGGCTTTTCTAAAGTTGAGTTTTTTATTAAAAATAAATACATAACTTGTTTTCTGTGTCAGAATATGATAAAACTATTCTGTAGAGAGAAATTATTGCTGCAGTTGTATCTGCAAATATACATGCTACATGAAAACAGGTGATGCCCCTAAGCACACAATGACAGCAAATTCTTCCTTGGCCATATCATGAGCATTACATCTTGGATTTTAAAAACTCTCTATATAAACTCTAAAATTATTATACTTCATATTTATATTCAGTATTTACAGAATATATTATCTGAGTCTTCAGGTTCCAGCTGTATGTTGGAATTTATGCACTGGAAACCTGTATTTTACCTAGTAGCAATTGGAAGTCTTTTTGGTTTTAGATCATTAAAAAAAGGAGTTTGACTACACTGAGTTCTAAAAATTTTAATTCCAGAGATAACCATACATGATGTGTAACGTGCAAAAGACAAAATGTTGTTATGAAGTTTGTCTTTGTGGTCAAACTAATGCTTTTTTGTATTTCTATATATGATTTCAACATAGGAATTTATAGGAATCACTGAATTTATTTTTTAAGATTTTTTTTTTTCTGTTGGCTCAGTATTGCAGCACTAACAGAGTACTAAAATGGTAGTGCTAAAACTAGGTCTATACAAAAAATAGCAAGGATTCGTGGCACATTGCTCTTGGAAGGGCCAGGGAAACATTCAGAGATTTTGCTTCTTTGAATCTGCAGTTTGATTACCTTAGGAATAAGAAGGGGGCCATGCCTGAAGCACCTTAAAATAAGCCCTCTCTAAGGAGAGCGGAATGAGTGGGAAAATTGGAAAGGATATAGCTTCTTTCTGATGCTTGTTTCCAGGCTGATATGTATTTGTGCTTCGGTGGAATTGATTCTTTTTGAAGAACACAAATGTTTGCAGTTCTTCAAAATGTTAGCAGTTCTTCACAAGACACTTCTTGAGCTGTCAGCTTTTGCAAAAAAAAAAAACCCACATCCACATACAGTTTTAAGTGAAAGGTGTTAGGTAGATACAGAACACTATCTGACCAAATTTTGTCATATATTTAAGGTGAAAGTTGGCTAATAAACTTCAGGACAGCTTCCCCGCCATGGCTGCAATACATGATGTTGAGATTCTTCTTGCAGAAGGATATATGAGTTCCAGGTCTTACCTGTTTTTGATGAGGTGGTTAATGGAGTTAGCCAAGGCTTGTTTCTGCAGATTAATTCATGTGGCTTAGGTCAGTACTTTGATGTATCATAAATTAAGGGAAGTGATGAGACTAAATAGTATGCAGCTGTATGCACATTAATCTGGATGTGTTACCTAGAATAAGATAATTGAGAGTAATTTTCAGATTGTTACCAAATGCCACATATTATAGAAATTTAAAAAAAAAAGAGGGGATCACTTAAAAATTCCATTTGATTAACAGGAAAAATCTTTATAGTACTGTCAGAAAATAAAAGAACTCTGGTATCTTACAAACCTGAAAGCAAAACTGATTTGATGATTAGGGACATTATTTACCAATATAGAGTTAGAGATGATGCACAAAAAATAATCCACGATGTAGAAATGTTTAGTTTTCTGCTTTGTTTTTATGCAGTAATTTGTACCAAAGAGGATTAAGTGAATGGGCACCAGTCTAAACTCTTCTCATTAGTTAAAAAGTGAAACAGGTTAACAATATTACTGATCTAACACTGTGCAAATTAAAAGGCAGTACACCACATCCATTGTCTAGTACTGCGTGTTAGGAAAATCTGAAGATAAATTAGCCTGCTGAAGTGCCTTTCTCTTTCATCAGACTTATTTTATCAGTGGGACACCTGACTATCTGAAAAGCACATTATGTTTTTTTTTCTGTTAGCCAAAAAAACCTCAATTCATACTTACAATTCTGTAGCTTTTGTAATATTTTAAAACGCAGATCTAGTGTTTTTTATGTTGGAATACTGACTCCTGCATGTTGATGATGATGGTAATTGTTGTAAACCCTGTTTTTTTGTATTTTATGTTTGAAAAGATTTTTTAAAAATCTATCTTTAGCAATCTGAACAGTAGTATCTTTTAAAAATGCACATATGGGATCTGATTCAACTTCATAAGTCAAGAGTAAGGTCTTGAAGTCACTGGATTTACAGGTATGAAACTGACTGGGATTTTAACTTCAAAAATGAAATTAATATATGTTTATATATAAAAACTATTATAATGATAAAAATCCTTTTTTCAGCTGCTAACCTTCCTTGCCAGTAGAAGCAGAACGTGTATAGAGGTAGATACTTAATTCTTATTTCCTAGAATCAATTTTTATCTCAATTTGGAGTCTGACCTGCATTGTTTATATAACCCAAGCTTCTACTTTTTAAATTTTTTTTGTAATTCAGTGGAATTATGCAAAACACAGTGCTATGCCTACAGAGTTAAAAATAAGCGTTCTTTTATAGTAGTTTGTACTAATTTGTGCCACGCTTCTGACAGTAGGCAGCTACATTTGTGTTGAAGAATTTATATGAAAGGTGGTTTAAATGACTTTAATCTGAGCTTAATTTTCTTTTAAAAGCAGTATTCAGTGTGTTCTGATTATAAAAAAAAAAAAAAGGCTTCAGATTTTTTTTTTAAGACTGGCAGGGGAAAACTGTGTCATTATTTTTAGTATTAGCAGTCTCAGCTTGAAAATTATCTTACCAAATGAATTTTTTTCAGTCAGTTTAAGACTTATTGAACATTCCTATATTCCCCCTGTGCAAAATGTACTGATACTTTATTCCCCAGTTCAAGTGCTTCAATTCCGTTGAAGCACTTGTTACACTTCAGTCCATGTTACAACAGTAATATTTTTACAACATCTTGTTATTGTGTAGAAAGGCACTTTTTAGTGCTCATTAGAGCATGGAGTTCATAAAAAGCCTGACTGTGAGATGCTGAAACATAGGTGAACTGATGGCACTGACTGTGCTCACCACCTTGCGCATTGGAGCCTTATATTCAAGAAACACTTCATTACCTTGGTAATTGTTTTCAAAAACACTAGTAAGGATATTGTTCATGTAAAACATTCTTGATATTCAGCATCCTGGTTTTGAGTATTTCTACCTTTTTATATTTTGTCAGAAGTGTCTTTTCATCTCTGTATTTACTACAGTATCAGTGTATCTGTTGCTGAAAATGTAACTAAGATTTGTAAAATGTTATAGCTTATGCAAGATAATAAAAGTTCTAAAAAGTCATCAGTGACTTAACTTTTATTTGAATGTCTTTGTCTTTGAAGTCATATGTTGTTTAGGAACATACCTCTCTCACTTAACACTTTTTTTTCTTAAATATCACTAAAAATGTGTATTTCTGTCATCCATAATTCCAATGACAAAAGAATGTTATTGTCCTTAAGTTTACCAATTCTAATTCAGTCACATTCTCTGTTCTGTTTCTACTGAAGACAGACATCTATATCCACACTAAATCTGATTGCTGTTTCTTCGTTGGTGCAGGTAAGGTTATTCCGTGTGTAAATTGATTTTGTTGCAATTGGAAAGGGGTACCCAGAGAAAGAACAAAACCTGAAATAATATTCTTATGTCTAATCTCTCTTCTCCATTCTTTTATTTAGAGACTTTCTGTGGCTCCAAGAACAAAGAAAAGATTATTATTTCTCTATGTCTGCACAGTGCATAAGACAGAGGCATCAATTCCAGCTATGAATAAGCTCAAAGTTCTTAAATCCAGGTAGAATAACAAGGCAATATTGTGATATAGAAGAGCTTAAGCAAAACTTCAGGGTTTAATGTCTATTCTTAATTGTATCTAACACTAATATTTCTCAAGCCTTTTTCGTTTCTAAGCTTCACAAAAGCCACATTTCAGTATTTTCACCACTGTTCAGAAACCCT
>NW_009188280.1:1339-6474 GCF_000690835.1 Fulmarus glacialis | reverse complement strand
GGAATGCAGGCAGGCACATTGCAAAGGTTTTCCTACCATGGGGGGCACTTGCATGTGTTGTATGATCACTCCTTTAACGCTCTGAGAAGCTACAGTCTTCTAATAAACTACTGGTTTTCTTCTTACTCTCACAGAATAACTTTTTTATTTTCAACCTTCATGAGAAGTAATTTTTTTTTTTATCCATTGCAAATCCATTAGATAGATACTTTAAAATAGGTGGAGTGAACCTTCTCTCTACAGGAATCTAAAGAAATCTAAATCTACCCTCTTTTAGTTTAAAACCATTCCCCCTTGTCCTGTCGCAACAGGCCCTGCTAAAAAGTTTGTTCCCATCTTTCTTATAAGCCCCCTTTAAGTACTGAAAGGCTGCAGTAAGGTCTTCCCAAAGCCTTCTCTTCTCCAGGCTGACAACCCCAACTCTCTCAGCCTTTTCCTCATAGGAGAGGCGTTCCACCCCCCTGATCATATTTGTGGCCCTCCTCTGGACCCGCTCCAACAGGTCCATGTCTTTCCTGTGCTGAGGGCTCCAGAGCTGGATGCAGTACTGCAGGTGGAGAGGGGTGGAATCACCTCCCTTGACCTGCTGGCCACACTTCTTGTGATGCAGCCCAGGATACGGTTGGCCTTCTGGGCTGCAAGTGCACATTGTCGGCTCATGTCCAGCTTTTCATCGACCAGTACCCCCAGGTCCTTCTTGGCAGGGCTGCTCTCAATCCCTTCATCTCCCAGCCTGTGTTGATACCAGGGGTTGCCCTGACCCAGGTGCAGGACCTTGCACTTGTTGAACCTCATCAGGTTCACATGAGCCCACTTCTCGAGCTTGTGATCTGTAAAAGTAAATAATTATATCAAAATTTCTTCCAATAATCTATTTTTGTTGTTTTAAAGTTCAAATGATTATGTTTAGGTGCTGGTCTTGTTAGGAGCCTCCGTTGACGGCTGGCGTTTCCCACATCCTTATTGTCCTTTTTTGTGAAATGGCTTGCTGTGCACAAATGCATCTCCAAATTCAGCTCCCTGGGATATCTTAGAATTGTGGAATTATTACAGCCATCTTTTTTTAAAAGTAACTACTTTGTTTATATTGCCACAGTCAAACTGATAATGGCTTCTCAAAGCATTATGAATGTCATCCTTTCTAATGGTACTGGACTTCCCAGAAGATGCTGTTTCAAAAGAGCTTAGAGAGTAATCGTTACTATGCCTGGAAAAATCACTTAGATTTCTACTGCTGTTCTGATCAGATTCTCCTAAATGGAGGTTGCTAAAAAAATCTTAAAATTAAATCCTTTTGGGACTTTGGCCCATTTTTGTTAAAAAGTTTTTTTGAAGCTACTTTGAGAACTTTCTGATGCATGTTCAGATGATATTTGCTTGAGAAATAATCAATTTCCAGATACACAAATTTCTGGTTCCACTTGATTTGCAAGTTTGCTAACGTTTGCATGAGAACCTGTTGGGTAGTTTCCATGTTTGGCTGGCGTAGCCTTCCAAGTCAGAGGATTGTATACAACATATTCATCAATAGGTCATGTGTTTCTTTGCTGCAGTAGCCAACTGTCAATACATTCCCCATGAAACTTAAAAGATAGAAAACTCAGCTGTTGCATATTATTTCTTAATTAAATATGGACTAATCAATTGTTCTTGCATATAACAGTAATTCAAAGAAGCCTCTTCTCTGATGTTGTGAGTGCAAACCCACAGGACAAGCTAAAGAAAGTTAGTTAAATTTTACTGACTGCTGTAAACTGGATATTTAAATCCCATTTTTAAAGGTGCTGCAGATATCAAGTTACTTAAGTGTAATTAGCTACACATATATTCACTACTATAAGGAATCAGTGATGAGGGCTAGCCTTCCCTTTCAGCTTAATTCCCCTTTTGATTCTGTTCCGTATCAATTCTGGAGTTAAAGGGCAGTAACTACCGAGATTGTAACCAACATCCTACAAGTAAGTAAGGAGTTTGAATTTATATTACTACTGTCATGTCGTCAGTGAAGAAATACTGCTGGTCAGGTAAGCTAGCTTGAGTTAAACAAATCTGAAAAGGGCTATCTTCTGTGAACTTGCTTAAGGGTGCTGGTACAAACTAGGAAAGATGAAGTTCACAGGTTGGCCGAGTAATACTTTTTTGCAAATTATGAAACTTGCTGCAGGCTTGCAAAAGGCTCCCCAACTTTCAAGTAAACTTGGCTCCTTTTTGCAAAAAGTATACTGAGACAGATCAAAGCTCTACTGCTAAGTGTTTGAAATTATAAACTACTCAGAGGATGTAAATGTGCTTCTCAAATGTGCTTTGATGATTAAGCAGCATAGAAATAATTTGGTTATTTTCGCTTCAGCTGATAAACTAGCAAACCTGAACAGGCAGCATTTCAATATCCCGGAGGGTCTAAATCTTTGCAAAATAATCTGGTTTAAATTTTTTAAAAATATAAGTTTGTTCAAGGTGATCTACTCGGAGAGATGCTGTTGAGCTCTTGCAGAATGTATCAGAATTGGAAGAATATGAATAGTGAATCAGGCTTCTAAGGAAAAGTACCACATTATTCAGAATTTGCTCTGTAGAGGAGTAAACATCAGTAACAGTAGATAAAGGTGAACAGTATTTGAACTGTCGGTAATGCCTATAAAACATGCATATCCGTGATGCAACTTTTGTTTCTAATGTTATTTACCTTGTCTAAGCTCCAAGAATAACAATGCAGACTATAGGAATAATCTGATTCATTAGTAGCAGAGAATTACGTATCAGACCATTTCATTATGCTGCTTCTTGCTGTTGGTTTGTAAAAATTTATTTTACTGCCATATCTAACCATTATACTTCCTGTACCTTAAAGCAGATGTTAAGACTGGGGCATACAGTTAAGCAAGGATGCAAACTTTCAGATTAGTGACATGAACACTCTTATCAGTGGTGCCTTAAGGGTTCCAATACACTACGTGCTGCAGGGTGTCAGCATCAGCAAGTCCAATGTGCTACAAGTTAACAGGCTATGTGAAGATTTGGCTCTTTAATGTTTGGAACACTTTTTTTTTCCCTCTTACTTTGTGATTACATGGTAGAAGTCTTACATGCTTACCAAGTTGGAAGCTCTTCAGACGAAGTCTACACTGAATACCCAGGGCAAGTAAATTACTATCTTTACTAATTAAAATGATGGGTAAAGATTTTTACGCAGTTCTTTGGGGTATAACTAGTCCTAAAAGAAATCAAACAAAACCTGGTAAATTCGGCAAAACGGCAACTAAAGCTGAATGCTTCAGAATGATAAGTTGTCTTTTGACAGAAGTTTCTCTTCAATAGTACCTTCAATTATTGAATGGGCTAACCAGAACAGCCTGGCATATCAGACCCACAGGAGTATAAGGCTCTAGTGGACACAGATGCACAACGCACCCTAATGCCATCAAGCTATAAAACCCATTTGTATTTCTGGAGTGCAGCGGGATCCCAACAGCTAACTGTATTGGAGGCCAAAGTGAGCCTAACTGGGAATGAGTGGCAAAACCACCCCATTGTGACTGGCCCAGAGGCTCCATGCATCTGTGGCATAGACTACCTCAGGAGAGAGTATTTCAAGGACCCTGTCCTGGTTTCGGCTGGGATAAAGTTGATTTTCTTTGTGGCAGCTGGTATAGTGCTGTGTTTTGGATTTAGTATGAGAAGAATGTTGATAGCACACTGATGTTTTAGTTGCTGCTAAGTAGTGCTTACACTGGTCAAGGACTTTTCAGCTTCCCATGTTCTGCCAGGTGCACAAGAAGCTGGGAGAGAGCATAGCCGGGACAGCTAACCCAACTGGCCAACGGTTTTTTCCATACCATATGATGTCATGCTCAGCATAAAAACTAGGAGGAGTTGTCTGGGAGTGGGCGATTGCTGCTTGGGGACTGGTTGGGCATTGGCCGGCAGGTGGTAAGAAATTGCATCGTGCATCACTCATTTTGTATATTCTATCATCATTATCATTATTATTATTTTCCCTTCCTTTTCTGTTCTATTAAACTGTCTTTATCTCAATCCACGAATTTTACTTTTTTTTTTCCTTGATTCTCTCCCCCATCCCACTGGGGGCAGGGAGTGAGCCAGTGGCTGTGTGGTGTTTGGCTGACTGCTGGTTTAAACCACAACAGTCCTTTCTGGTGCCCAACGTGGGGCTCGAAGGCCTGAGATAACGACAGGATCTGACCAAAGCATGTTAAGGCAAATTTGTTATAAGCATTCATTATATTGGTTTAATAGTCAGTAGTCACAATGTTGATTTATTAGCTCTCAAAGTTGTTGGGCTGGCTCTCAATGTTGTGTTATGTAATACCTTACTTGCAGTATATGTTCCCTGTTGTGCTGTTTATACTGCTCGGAGCTGGGTCAAGATTACCATTTTGGTGCACTGTGTAAGACTGTTTTATGATATGATAAAACTATTGGTTGTGAGTCTAATCTGGTATTTGTACTCAGCATTGCTGTCATCTCTGTCCCTCGGGAGCCTCTTCTCGGAAACTATTAATAATTACACTCTTCACCTTTTTTCCTCAGAGAACCAATTTATGGGGGAGACAGGGGAGGACACTTTTCCCTACTCTTTCACCTTCTCTTTCATATCTTCAGAAACTCCTTTCTCTTCTATTCTCTTCATGAAGGCCTCCACAACAGTTCTTGAGAATTTTGAATATCCTTGAGATGTTCAGACAAGCATGTTCCTATTGCTACATATCCTGAATGTGGTTCAGGTCTTGTTTAGGGTTAAACAACTATTCAGGAATACTGTCCAGAGATCAACCCCTGTGACAGGCACTGTGGCTACTCCAACCCCCGCGACAGGCACTGCAGCTCAACCAGAGAACCAACCTGTGCCGGTATCAGTTGCCCCTATACAGAAGAAGAAATACACAAGAAAATCAGCTCATTTAGTAAAGGATCAAGATGAACGAGGGCCATCACGAGAACAGGATAAGGAAGAGGCGGAACCCATAAATGAGATGGTAACCACCCGATCCCTATCCCTGAGTGAGCTGTGAGATATGCGAAAAGATTTCAGTCGTCGTCCAGGTGAGCACATTGTCACCTGGCTGCTCCGATACTGGGATAACAGGGCCAGTAGCCTGGAATTAGAGGGTAGG
>NW_009188280.1:663-1303 GCF_000690835.1 Fulmarus glacialis | reverse complement strand
TGATGGGAAAAGGGGCACAAGCCCTCAGCCTCTGGAGGTGACTCCTGTCAGGCGTGAAGGAAAGGTATCCCTTCCAGGAAGATGTTATATGCCACCCAGGCAAGTGGAACACCATGGAGAGAGGTACCCAGTACCTGAGGGAATTAGCCGTGCTGGAGGTGATTTATGATGACCTGAACAATGAGCAGTTACCCAAAGATCCAGATGAAGTCAAATGCACCTGACCCACGTGGTGGAAGTTTGTACAGAGCACATCAGCATCGCATGCAAACTCATTGGCAGTAACAACCTGGAAAACGGAGAGGAGCAAATGGCGGATGAATTGGCTGGCCAGCTCCGGCAATACAAAGAAAGTCGCTCTTCCTCCCTACAGGCCTGTGTCTGCTGTGGAGAAACTGTCCGAAAAACTGTCTCAGGAGTTCCAGCAACTCAAAGAGGATATGTCCTACTCCCCACCTGTATGGACCAGTATCTCAGCCATTAGGAGTAAGCGTCCCTCTGCTCAAGAGAAAAGATGGTAATAAAGGGACTTCTGATTCACATTTAGAAGAAGTGAGTAATGAATACGATGACCAGGACTAGAGGGGCCCTGCCTCTGGCCAGGTGGAGGAAAGGGACAACTGGGTTTACTGGACTCTGA
>NW_009188280.1:0-575 GCF_000690835.1 Fulmarus glacialis | reverse complement strand
GTATTTCTGGAGTGACAGGGGGATCCCAAGAGTTAACTGTATTGGAGGCTGAAGTGAGCCTAACTGGGAATGAGTGGCAAAAGCACCCCATTGTGACTGGCCCAGAGGCTCCGTGTATCCTTGGCATAGACTGCCTCAGGAGAGGGTATTTCAAGGACCCAAAAGGGTATTGGTGAACTTTCGGCATAGCTGCCTTGGAGACGGAGGAAATTAAACAGCTGTCTTACCTTGTCCTCTCAAAGGACCTTTGTGTTGTGGGGTTGCTGATGGTAGAACAACAACAGGTGCCAATCACTACCACAGCAGTGCACCAGCAGCAATATCACACCAACCGAGACTCCCTGCTTCCCATTCATAAGCTGCTTCATCGACTGGAGAGCCAAGGAGTGATCAGCAAGACTCGCTCAGCCTTTAACAGTCCCATATGGCCAGTGCAAAAGTCTTATGGAGAGTGGAGACTAACAGTAGACTACCATGGCCTGGAAGAAGTCACGTCGCCGTTCAGTGCTGCCATGCCGGACACGCTAGAACTTCAGTACAAGCTGTAGTCAAAGGCAGCCAAGTGGTATGCCACA
>NW_009188279.1:3264-28975 GCF_000690835.1 Fulmarus glacialis | reverse complement strand
ACCCTTCCAATTCTCTTCCCGTCCCACTGTGGGGGAGTGTTTGGCTACCTGCCATGTTAAACCATGACAATTGCTTTGGGAAAAAACGATGCAGAGAGCAGGGATTGGTTCAGCTGGAGAAATTCCTCTTCGAATTGGTCTTCGATAAAGTTGTATTTGTGAGACTAATGGTTACTGTTGCCTGTTAGGTGAGGTTCAGCAATTTTCTGGCTGAAAGTCCTCACTGTCTTTCCTGTAAGTGCTCTGACCTCCAGGCTAGGGAGAAAGGTTTAGTTTTGTAAGGTACTTAAGGAGAAGGCACTCTTTACAGTACTTTGATTTCTCTTTCCTACTACTAATATTTATGGAAGTTTTGACAGGTTTGTAATGTAAAACTTATTGAGTGAAATAAGAAAGAAATAACATTCACTTTTTAGTTGTTCATAACAAAATCCTGCTATTTTCCTCACTTGTTATTCATTTTGTTAAGAAAGGTTAAGATATTAAAACATTAGACTAAAAATATATCAAAGGCCACTTATATGCCAAAAGTAGTAGTTTATGCTCACAAACAGTTCTGTTACAAAAATGGTTTGTTGAGAATATTCGGTGAATATGTACATTTAAAAAACAACAAGGCTGAACAAGGCTGATGGACACCTTCTGTCAGAAACAGGGTCCACTGTTTGCCCCAGTCAGTCTTGTTAGAATCACAGAATGATTTGGGTTGGAAAGGACCTTCAAAGATCATCTAGTCCAACCCCCCCTGCCATGGGCAGGGACATCTTCCACTAGATCAGGTTGCTCAAAGCCCCATCCAACCTGACCTTGAACACTTCCAAGGAATTGTTGAACACTCCTTGAACAAAAAAGGAACTGCTTTCAGCAAAATCATTATTCTAAACTCACCAATTTTTTATACGATATAATATATGCATATATTTTTTATATAGTATAGCATGTACTGTGTGTATGCATACATATACATACAAATACGTATGTAAAACAGCTAGCCTAGAACACTAATGGGCAGTTATGTTGAGGACCAATTTGAGGTGATATGCAACAACCATAAAGCAACATTGCATAACAACAGTAATCTCTGAACAGTTTTCCTTGCCCACAGTCATCTTTAGAAATCTGCTGTGATTTCATACAAAGTGTAGTCATGTTGATTACTCCAAATCTGCATTGAACTACTTCACCATGAAACCTGGATCTGTACCTGGAAAGACTGGGGAGCGTAATACGTTTACATGCGTTGTCTGTACAGAGTATAGGATTAGGCATTTGAGCTTACTTGAATGGAAGCTGCCAAGTGCTCATCACTCTTGATATTAAGTCTCTTGCCCTTTGATCTAAGTACAGATTCAGAAACCTAATTGTTGTCCCCCATCTTTAAAGATTGTCCTGTTTAGGGGTTCATTTGGGATCCTGTCTCTTAGTGATAATTAGTGTATTTAGTGTTGTGAATGAAGCTTCATTAACTAAAATAAGTTTATACTTTGATTTATATTAGCTTCATCCCAGTATCTCATTTATATTTCTCAGTTTAGCCACCTAATGGGCTACGGAGTTTAAGGATTTGTCTGTAATAGTTCCCAAATCTCTTTTTAGGTCAATGCCCTGATGTTCATTTTCCATTTAGCAGCTATACACTGTCTCTTTTTTGGATCCAAACTCATTAGTCTACATTTATCTGCATTTGTCATCCACCAGCCAGGTGCATTCATTATTTACATCATTACGTATTGCATTGCTTTTCTTCATTTGCTGTTCTTCCTAAGCACAGCTGATAGAGTAGTAGGAAATAATCCACAAACTCACCAAATCACTATCTTTCTTTTTACTTCTTTCAAGAAAAGAAACACTCAGTTTGGATCAGTACAATTTATACAGTTATTTATGACAATTTAGACAGATATTGGTAAATCACAAAATGCAAATTAATTAATGTATGTTCATGGATTATCAACCATAAATCATTGCTCACCAGAAATCTGTAGAGAATACATTGTCTTGTCTGACGTTCGCTGTTCTTTAATTGTTTTTTTCATTCCTAAAATGATTGTCATCCCATCACAGAGAAGAAATTGGCATGATGTGACTGAGGCAAGTAAGCAGACACCTCAAATATCAATAACCCTATTTCACGTAACTCCTTCGGTGCACTTGCTTATCTGATGATGAATGGGTTTCTCTCATTAGCACAATTGTATCCCTAAGCATTTCCGTATACTCTGCTTCTCAGATGCATGGACAGAAATGTGTGAATACCCTCTGAATTGTTACACGTGTGGACGTTTATTTCTTGTACCAGACGCCTGCTAATATATCTCCTCATCATTCATTTTTTGCTCAGATTCCAAATATATAATTTAATTGAATCATATTTTACTGCTTGACAATGTATAGAACTCTGATTATAAATCAAATATCCCCTTAAGATATCTGCTGGAAACACAATCTGCCCTACATAAATCTTAATGTGTTTGGGTTTCTAGTCTTGTTTATCTTTTTCACTGCACTCCACTCAGTCTGATCAAAACACCACCATAAAAATCACCAATCACTGCTTTCCTACTGTATTATACTGTTTAAACTGTCGCTTTTTGGTTGTTTTATTTATTTGTTTATTTATTTATTTATTTTATTTCTGCTTTCTCCTTTTCTCACAAGAAGGAAAGTCCTGACCTCCTTTGCCAGGGCCTTGACCCTCAGTTGACTATACTCCAGACTCAGTGGTTTTGGAAAAACATGCAATTTAAAGTGGTGATACTGTAGTTATTCCATCCTTAGTGAAGTCTGGCCTGTAAGATTTATGCAACATTATCTGGAAATTCACAAGCAGGTACGGTAACTAAGTAAATCCTGGAGAGAGCAAAATCCACCTCTCACTAGAAAAAGATGGACAGATACACTCAACAATAAAAAGATTGTATGAAAGTTATCTAAAACCTGAAACATTTTTATTTACATGTTAAAGTCAGATGTTTTCTAAACCAGTCTTATAAAAACCACTTATAGGTTTTGAGCATGCTAAGCTATTCATGAGAAAAACAACTGTGTAAATGAATTAATTGGGAAGAGGAAGAGCACCAGTTCTGAGCTATTCTGGGGACATTTTTCTGAATGAGAAAGGGAATAAACACAGTAGTTCCAAAACTCATGTAAAGCAATAGAAGGACTCTCAGCAGATAGATCAGGTCTGCACAGACTGAAGATCCAAGAATAAATGTGACATGATCGTTATCAAAAAATGCAAACTACCCAAGTAAAAACAGCTCTCAGTCAGTTTTTCTGACCCTGATAACTATGTTATCCTTGTGTAAGCCTTCCGTTACAAGCTGAACGCTAGGTTCTCTTTCTCTGCTTATACATTGAAAACACATTGATCGTTTCTTTAAAAGTCCTCCATCACTCTCGAATATTATGAGCCATTTTCTATTTCTTTGTTCACATCAAATCCCTTCTGATCCTGTAATACACATTTTTACTTGTATACTGTAATTGCATAAATAATTTCTTAAGCAAAAAGCTGAAGTATAATTTTAAGAGTTTATTTAAGTGAGCATTTTAATATTTATAATACATTTAATCTAGAAGGCAGTTAGATCCAAGCATCTTTGATAAAGTGATATTGATTTGTTCAACTGCCCTAAGCAAAATGGATAGTATAATTTCTCTTGTTGTTGATTAGTAAATGCTCTGGCTCTTCTTTTTTAAATAGTTTACAGAATGTTTGGGGGAAACAGACAATGAATTGTCTTTTGAGAATTGCAGCATTAATTTAAATTTGTTTTAATTTATTTTGACGTTATGTTTAGAACTCTGTTCATTGCAAAGATTTATACTTTCACAAAATGTGGTGATGAAATTTTCAAAAAATGCAGTTGACAGTTCCTTTTACAGAATATGAAAATTATTTCAGAAAGAAGTAACAACTGCGAATTACACAGTGACATCTATAATATTCATGTGAAAAATGCAAAAGCAAATGTGAAATTTATGAAAAAACCCAATCATTCATTGTTCCTCAAAACTGAATGAAATAATAAAATTACTGCTGGAACATTCTCAGCAGGCTTCAAATGTACTTTTCAATTATGTGAGCGTCATTCACCATCTGTCAGTCCCCAAATCTGGTCATTTATCTATATGATGACTCACTGCAGGGTGCTATCAGTATCACCATTACTTTATTTAATGTGTTCCCTGTCTATTTGCACCCCTCTTGACAGCTTGTGTCCATATCATTCATTCATTGTCAGCCTACCGTCAACATAGCAGGAAAGGCATCTCTGGCTGCTGTCTCATGACAGCCTGCTGCCTTTGGTAACGTCCGTTCTGCATCCATCCCATCACCGCCAAGTCCATTCTCATTGCAGCACCGGTAGCCACAAAGCTACTTCAGCCCACACTGTCGCAGTACTTCTCCCAAAGGAGGAATGGAAACTTGCCCAGGGAATCTGACATAACTTTTGACCTTGAGAAAAGACTATTATCTGATGTAAAGGGAGAGTGAAAAGGAGATACTGATTCACATAGATCCTCTCCATGGAAAACGGCAGGAAGGTTCTGGTGCAAGAAAAAATTTTCATGGAACTTCCTTATTCCTCTTGTACTTCAAGTTGTTCCATGTGGGAAAGAATACCTCTTCTTACTCCTCTCATGTAGGAGATTGGGGGTCCAGGTACACTCTGTGGAGCAGAATTAATATGCAAGAGTATTAAGGCTGCATGTAATGCTGAAATATAAAGACTAAATTACTATGACCAACATGGGCAGGGTCTGTAGAGAGGTTATAAAGAAAACCCCATGGGAGGAAGTGCAAGAGTTGCAGATGTGTTTTGAAAAGCAGCTTCTGCTATTATTCCTCATAATTTCAAATTTTCTCAACTCATGCAATTAAAATTCTCACAGTGAATTAGCATATATCAGTACAAAATCATTAGACAGGCATCTAGTATGTCTTTCCTTGTAATCTAGTAGTGGTATGCCATTGCTTTTTCCTAGTCATTCAAACCTAGAAAAGTTGAGAAAGGGTTTCCTTTGAAGTCAGTTCTACTCTCTTTCTATACCATATCTAAGTAACCAGTCTGGATGAGCTTAAACAAGGGCTCTTTATTCTCTGTGAAACGAATCTGTTGGGGAAAAAAAAATTCCCACATGGAATTATTAATCATGGAACAAGATCTCCTAGCTCCAATAGCCTCTATTGGAGGATATAAGTCCAAATTAATTAATTTTCACTAGGGAGGGTAGAAGGAAAGCAGTGCACTGTTTCTTTAAGCAAAGTAAAGAAAGGAACACTCACTTGAAACGAACTTCCATTTGCGAGGTTAAATTTTACAGTGGCATAAAGTAATGTTTCTAGATTTGTTATTCATTGACTGTATAGTTTAAAAATGTATCAAAAGTGTGGGTCAGCTATATAAATGTTAATTTCACTGGTAGAATGAAACAGAATTTGAAATTTAATGAGAAATGCCTATCTGAAGTGGGTATAAGATAAAAGTTATTACAGCTTGCAGTGGTATGGGTGTATAGGTGGTAAGATTTAACCCTGCTGATGGGAGAGGTTAATATCATTCTCATTAATAATGAAGAATAATAAGGATAATAGTGTGACATTCATAGATCACCTTCTGTTTGCACTCAAATTATCATAAATTATGACTCTCTGGCATTAGGTTAATCAATGTCCACAGACTCCAGGAGAAGATTTTCCAGGTCTTTTCCTCTTCTGGCTTGTTTTCTGCCTCCGTGGAAGGAAGAGTCACCTTGGAGTGTGAGTGACCTTACTCTTTTGCCTCATCCTCCTTGTAAATGATGAAGCAACAAGCAAATAAAAACCCCTTTCTTCTCAGTTATTTTAAGTTAGATACTCAAAAGCATAAGTGCCTAAAATGTAAGAAGCAATTAGTATGAACACAATACTTCAACTTATATAAATAAAGCAGGTAATAAATATAAATGAGGAGATACAGCTACAGCTAAGCTATGCAGAAGAGATATAAGAGATTAAGAGATGTTAATAAATTTCCCTTGAAGTAAGGAACCATAGCCAGGGAAGGAAGAGTTGTCCCAATGATCTTAGATAGAAAAAAATGCATCACAATCACTGGCAAAGATTCTAAATGTGGAAACTCCCATCTGTTTTTAAGTGATTCTATCTCCAGTATTTGGCCAGTATTTATATCCGACACATCGTAACATGGAAACTGCCCCACCAAACTTTGAATATGAACTTCAATACAAGAGCACATTCAGTGAGAAAATCCTCAGAGGAGATATGTAAAAAATCCAAACCCTTCTCACTGCAAGTTCCAGCCCAAGATTGGTTATCAGGAATCTTCTACCTACTGCAACAAAAGTAACAATTAACAGAAAAAAAAAAAAAAAATCATCCTAGCATGATGTAACCTAGATGTAACCTAGGCAACTTGAGAAATTTATGAGGAAACAGTCAGAGAATACACCTTCTGTGTTTGTACATTCTTGTAAATACATGAAATAAAAATATACTTATTTCCTTCAAATAAACAGAACAATCAGTTCTGAAGCATCTGTTACATGTTATTTTACAAAACTGGCAAGTAAAGCAGCATTTTTAATGCTCACATAATTTAAACAAATATAAATGTAATTGCCTTGAATGAGCTGAGATTTCCTTGGAGTACTCTAAGTAAATACATCCCTTTTTCTAACTAAGATGCAAATGAAAATGGCTTCTTGCTCAATAATAAATAAAGCTGGTTAATCAATCTCTTTCTCATTTCTTAGGCTTTGTATTTCTTTTCGATTCCTAACAGAATAAATCAAATCAAAGACTACGATATACTAAAACATTATCTAATATTTACTAGATTTGGTTTTTCATTATTGATGGGAGGAGCAATAATTTAAAAAAAAAAAATTACAAAATTGTTTCCTGATTTTGAGAAAATGAACTCTTGTCAGCTCTTAAAAATGTTTATAACTATATGACATAACCGCATGAATTGATCAACTCTAAATATTAATGTTTGTTGTGGTTGCACAGATAGCTGCAAGCCAAATTACCCATTTTGCAGGCTTTTGCTGATATGATCCACTAGCCTAGAGCATCAGAAAGAGGTTCTTTAAAACTGTAAATACTAATAAGCTTTCCATGAGTAATCTGGCCAGTCTCTGGTACTTTAGTGTTCTACTAGGCAAGACCAAAGCTTCCAGTTAATGAAAATGAAATGAAATGAAAATCAAATTCTACTCACTTAAATTGGGCATTCCCATAAAATTGCCTGTTCTTTTTTTTTTTTTTTTTTTAACAAGAGCATACCTGAGATCTCCTACTGCATTTTTGTTCAAATAATAAGACTACTAATGCACAAAGTTTAGTTCTTTAGGCGCTGTACTTCAACATAGTCAGTGTTTGGTGCAGAAATTTGATTTTGATTTAAGTCACGTATTACTGAGAATTTAGCCCTAAAATTTTATAAGAACTACATCTTGGGATAGTTTGTCTTTAAGTAGCCAGCTGATTTAGTCAAGAATTTAAGCTGTCTCAGTCAGTAGACCATTTTTCAGTAAAGTAGTAACCCATTGCTTAGTACCAGAGCGGTGTAGACATGTCACTAATTTTTGACATTTTACAACTACTCTCCTAATTTTTCAAAAATAGATGACATGTTGGTTAGACAAGGATAGAGTTACCACAGAGTATGTGGTTATGTGTTACAGAGCCAGTGCAAAGTCAGCCAACAGCACACTTGACATCTGGTGAGATTTCTTGGCATTTATTAAATATCAAATTGTGACATTTAGGAAGGCAAAAGCACTTAACCTGTTACTAATAAGCTCTCAAGATACTATTGCCTATATGGGCAAAACTAAAATAGCAGCAAATAGGCGTATGTATACACACACATACACCAGAAGCTAGAAAATCACTAAGCCATATGCTGGCCCATGTATTATTTAGCATATTATTACTCATTAATCATATTCTGTCTTCAAAAGGCTATAACATATATACAACCACCCATCAATTTTACCCATCCACACGACTTGGTTCGGGGCTACCTGCTGATACCGATGTGCATACTGGACTTCGGTTTTGTGCGTGAGTTTAGTTATACACCCTTTTAAAAATTGTTAATGGGCAATCTGAAAAGGATCAGAAACACTTCAGAATCTGAACAAACCCCACTTCGTCATGTAATTTTATGCCCAGGCTTGCTTTTTCAGGGTTTATGTTGTCAGCCTTTTCTAAAACTCATTTATTGGTATTATTGCTCTGTAGACGTGCAACATCTGCATCAGAACATCAGCAATAGGTGTGCAAGATTTTGACCCCATATGTATTGAAAGTTCACTAAAGAGTTCACTGAGGAGAGATTTGGAGAGAGTGTTTTGCTTGTAACCATCAAGGCAGGAAGGATTTGGTGGTAATGGATCTTGAGCAAGACTGGTTTGCTTGATTTTTTTTTTTTTCTTTTTATTTTAAGTTTAATACTATTTGGGTTGTAAAACTGTTTCTAGCTTGGGAGTGTTATGTATCAACCAGCAGGTGTTATTATACATGAACAATGCATGGTGTATTGCAAAGAAAATGGATCACAAATAATGTGTTCTGGATATGTATTGTACTATTCTTACCTTGTAATGTTGCTTGGGAATATTTGCTTGTAATTCCAGATGATATATATTCTTTGCTGATATGTATCTACTGCTTGGAATTATTAAGAAGATGCAATACAAAAATAAATGAAGAGGAAAAAGAGATGCAAAATAAGGGAATGGACAGCTGCTGTTTTTTGATTTTTCTTCTCAGGTGAAGCAAGCTGTCTTGAGAGTTCTGTGAGGAGATGACCTGTCAATGCCAGCTTTTGCAAACCTGGAGAGCTTTTGCATATGTGTTAGAACAACAGGCAAAACAAAACCAGGCTTGCCTTCATTGCAGTTTTTTTCAATAGCCTACAAGCAAATAAGAAGCAGGGATTTTAACTAAAGAAATGATACAATGCAGACTTGAAAAAGATAATGCCTAATTCTTGTACTTATCAAACTAGTAGTGGGAGCTGGTAAACAGATACATCATGGCTGATAAACTATTAATGGTTTTCTGTAGTCCATCAAAAAACAGTCAAAGAGTAAGCAGATAAGAAGACTTTCATGAAATTCTGGGACAGCCTCTGAAGTGTCAGTGACACCTTTGAAGGTGGATGCATAGATCAGATTATAGTATGCATATGCTGGAGAGGAGAACCAGCAGAGTCTAAAAACTGTAAGAAAATGCACATTTCAATATACAAGGTGCCGATGAAAAGATTTGTATTCAGGTCTTTGGGCAGGTAACTCTGCCACGATACCCTTTAATCAGCTGTAGACTGAAGTTATCATTGCTACTGGCTGCAAAGCCTCAATGTTGATTTGAACTCTAGGACGGGACATGACTGCATGAACCCAGTCCCTGGAAGAGACTAGAAACATATTCAGGAGTAACATCATGGCCAGTATGGATGATCAGCTCTTCCTGAATTACCAGCTATTGGTTAGTGTTGCTTGAATGCTGTTGATTCCTAGACATTAGTTGTAAATCAGTGTCCTGAAGTTTCAGGAGTCTCTGCTATGCCTGCAGGTAGCTTTTGGGATGAATCAGCCAGCAAGAGAGGCTGACTCCATAAGGAGCAGGCAACAGAAATCAAACACAGTGAATTCACACATTGCAAATGACATTAAAAGCAATATATAATTATACAAGATTTCTAACTGTGCTATGACATTACCTATTCGCTGCCATCACCCCAAATTCAAAAGCAAGTGAGATAGAACAGACGTAAAATGAAGCCACAAGATTAATTTAGCCCAATTTTAATTGCAATGATTTATCATTGTCCACTGGGCATTGCAAAAATATTAACAAATCTTGCAGAAAGATTAATAGATACCAAGTAATAAACTTAGTCTCCACATCATACGTAAAATTAAACACGAAGTTTCCTCATGAGACTCAGATTATTATTTAAATACTTGAATTATTATCACTTTAGTGTTTCCATTTTGTGGAATTTCCATTTCTGCTTTAGCTTTAAATGAGATCATGTTTATCCAGAATTGTCTTGACAACCTCAAGAGTCATGAAACACACAGTGCTCAGTGCTGCTTTGCCATCCCACAACGGGTACGTGAGCTTGGCCTCCACTGTTCTCATATCTCACTGCTCACAGTGGGAGAAGCCAGGAGCCCCATGAGGTCCTTTACAGGTCCTCCTGCTTCATTCCACCAAGCTATTTTCTGAGGGGCTCACCATCCCACCAATTCTGAGTGCAGTCCTGTTGCAGTAGGCAACCACTAAATGCTCTTGGAGTCAAATGAGGAAACTGGTGCTGGTAGCAACAATATTAGGATGGGAAGTGCTCAGGGCTGTCTCCTAGAGCTCAATTCAGAATGCAGCCAGGCATCCTACGCCGTGTGCAAGCAGAGGAAAGCTCCTCACGATGAACCCAAAACCCTGACAGATGAAGAGGAGCAGCCAGTATGACAATACAATTATTTATATATTATCCAAAATTTACTCTTAAGCATGAGCAAGTGACTCAGGACTTAGTGAGGAGCTCTCTGTGTTTAGCATATAACAGACCTGAAGTCTTTTTTGGAAGCAACCCCTGAGTAGTTCTTTTCTTTCGAAATATGATAGTAGCAAACACACCTTTTTATATGTTGCCCTCTGTTTGAAGTGCTCATGATAAGACAAGTCATGAATACCAAGGGGTTTAGTGCCTTCCTTGGTCAGAGGACCAAGTCATCTTCCAGGCTCCTGGCATAACATGGCAGGCATATGCAGCAGGTGACTACAGCATCTTGTCACCAAGAAGGGCTCTTCATCCCGTTTTCCTTGCTGGGGTAACAAGGAAGTCTTAGAGATTTCCTAGGAAGGCTGGAGGTGAGCAAAGAGGTGGCTAACCTATGGGCTTTAGGGATACATAAAACTGGCCTCTCCTGATTTAGAGGGGCTCCTGATCTTGTGTCACCGTAGGAGTAGCGGCTTCATAACTACAAGGAATGGGGAAATATTTCTCCTTCTCATAGGTTGAACCAGCAAATAATGAATGTTTGTATGACATGGTGGATTCAATGGATACGTTTAATCCCTTTGGTAAAACACATTTCACCACTTATGACAAGAAACATCCATTAACTTCTCTTTCTACCCTCAGGTCATTTCTTTCTGATGTTTTTAATTAGACTTTTAAAAATGGACTGATCTTATTGCATGACATTTTCTGCAAAATTCCTACATGAAAAGAATTTTGTCAAAAGCTTAAAGGTAGTTCCTGAAGCTTTATCAACAAAACAAACAAGTAGAGACATTAGGGAAATGCAAATAAAATTAAACAAAATTATATAAACATCTCATAATCTGCATATTTCCTACAAGTAAAGTGATAGGTAGAATGGTGTTTCGCAGAGGATCTTAAGTGTAGGTATGGAAAGGGCTTTGCAAAAATTACCAGATGGCCATACCAGTCATTAATTTCAGTATGTGGGCTGAGATCTGATGGGTGACTAAGATGTTCCTTATTTATTTGCTTAGGTGTTCCTTTTTAGGAATGTTCTTCTGAAGTATTATCTGTAGTAGAAAATCCCCCAAACTTATAATGTATAGCTGTTAGTAATGAAGTAGCTGAGAACTTGTATATAGATAAAGATGACAGAGTTGATGGGTATCTGCCTGTCTGCATCCTGATTGTGTTTCATATTATTACTTTCCTCCCCTTTTTCTATGGATGTGAGTTTTTTGAAATGATGGAATATTTGGTTGAAGAGTTAAAATAAAAATAAAACGATACATGAAATAATCAGTAAAAAGTACAAGAATAAGCAAGAAAATGCTAAACTACAAAATGACACACTACAATAAAATGATAAACTGCAGTACTGGGTTTTCATTCAACGTTTTATGGATGTGCTGAGACTTTATAGTGCCTACTGCTGTTAACAGCTCTTGGGCTAATTAGCAGATGCTTAAAATCTCTAAAGATTTGGCCCAGAATTACTAATTACCTACTGTATGTCCCAGACTAAAAAGAAAAACTGTAAATATATGGTATGTACCTGCCAGGCATTCACTCCTTACTCATAAGAAAAAGCACATGAGGTTTTCTGAAATACCAGTTTTTGATTGTCTTAGGGTGTGGGGTTTTTTAAAGGGTTTAAGATCTGCTTACATTCTCCTCTTTGATCCTTCACATTTCAACATCTGATGGACCTATAATGTTTTGATGCAAGTTTTTAACTGAATAAAATCTTCAGGAGAAATGCTGGAGAGAAATGGAAGCAGCACCCATGCTTATAAAGAGCAAAGCTGCTCATTGTGTTAATTGTCCATGTAATGTTTATGTGCTGTTTGACACTGACACATTTAAATCTTACAAAAACAAAAAACCAAACCAACCCCCTCGTTTATAATGGAAGCTTCAGAAAGTGACTTTCTTAGGTGGTAGACTGATATTCTGTTTGGAAATGACTGGGTTTTTATATGGCTACCTTTCTGCCTTTTAAAAAATATGTCACAAATCTCTAACATTTGGCTCATTTTTGAGAAAAAATCTTTCTCAACTACCTACATTTTAGAGATGTTTCAGTGTATCTGCAAACAGGGACTTCCGTGTGAACACACATACAGTACGGGAGAAACACTGTCATGGTCTGAAGTTCCTGTTTTATTATTTTTTCACCTATTTAAACTAACTTGTTCTTTGTGTAATGAACAGAAACACCTATCTGCAGTTAAGCTAGTTTTTCTAATACTGTTATTAAATAATCATGGCTCGTGTAATACTCTGATATATTTTATTTCCAGTGCTTTTTACAGAATAGGTTATTCTTGTTAGCCCAGCTTAGCATAGCAACTGTCAAAATTGGGCCCATGTTGCTTAGAGCTCCATTAGTTGTGTTGATTAAAACACTTATATCTACCTATTCTTAGTTCAGTCCTACACTATTTAACATCTTAAGGCCTAGAAAACCTCTTAAGAGTATAGAGTGGTTCTACATGCCAGAGGTTACTGTTGCAAAGGTCCTTTGAAAGAGAGGATCATATCAGATCAGTTAGAAGCAAATTCATTAAATCCTGGTGAAAGCATTGTGAAATCAGATTTTCCTGAAAAGCATGTTGGACCTCTTACAGGATCGCCTCTCCATTAGAGTTGTGCATGGTAGTAACACCCAAATAGTGGCTGGTGACCTCTTTTACACAGAGGTAAAATCTGGCTTTGGCTGGGATAGAGTTAATTTTGTTTGTAGTGGCTAGTATGGGGCTATGTTTTGGATTTGTGCTGGAAACAGTGTTGATAACACAGGGATGTTTTACTTACTGCTGAGCAGTGCTTACACAGAGTCAAGGCCTTTTCTGCTTCTCACCCCACCCCACCAGCGAGGAGGCTGGGGGTGCACGAGAAGCTGGGAGCGGACACAGCTGGGACAGCTGACCCCAACTGACCAACGGGGTATTCCACACCATGTGATGTCATGCTCAGTATATAAAGCTGGGGGAAGAAGAAGGAAGGGGGGGGACGTTCGGAGTGATGGCGTTTGTCTTCCCAAATAACCGTTACGCGTGATGGAGCCCTGCTTTTCTGGGGATGGCTGAACACCTGCCTGCCGCTGGGAAGTAGTGAATGAATTCCTTCTTTTGCTCTGCTTGCATGCGCAGCTTTTGCTTTACCTATTAAACTGTGTTTATCTCAACCACGGGTTTTCTCACTTTTACCCCTCCGATTCTCTTCCCCATCCCACCAGGGGGGAGTGAGCAAGTGGCTGTGTGGTGCTTAGTTGCTGGCTGGGGTTAAACCATGACACTGGCCTAAGAGTTTTATTTTGTTTGGAATACTCTTAAGGCTTAATTTTAGGATTTGGAGTACTGTTAAAAACAAGGAGTGTCAGTCTTTGCCAGTCATGTATGCTTTAGCAAGCATGGGAGTAAATGGTGGGGAAACACATTTTATTAGTTAGTAGCTGACTATTGAAATTTTCCTCAGACTGTAGAGATATGGACTAATGCTACACTTTTCACTTTAATGGTTGTCTTTGTATTTTTAACATCTAATAATCCTAAAGAATCTTGAGGATGTTACACATAGATATACTGATATATTTCTTAATGAATTTTTATGAATATCTTATCAGTAAGGTGGAACCATTCCTGATTGAATTAGTCTGATGTACTTGAAAACATACTAGGAATAATGAGTAAGCAGTACATAAAATCACAAACCTTAACACAACAAAAATTAGGTGGCATTCTGTAATGTGTTTTATGTCTGATTTTTGTGGTGCCTCAACTTTTCTACTACATTTCTTCCTGATGAAAAGGGTGTTGCTCATACCTAGTGACACTGTTGCTGCTTGTTCAGTTTCACTGCTGCATTGAAAGAAAATAATTTTTGCCTGAGGTTCAGAGGCTATATTTTTCCAGACGAAGATGCAGGCCATTCAAATGCACAGGAATGGTTCCAAAAACTACAATAGTTAAAGGGATCTGTCACTTAGAGGACAAAATCTGGATTTTTGCCAGAAAAGAAGAATGGAAGCTCTTACAGCTTTAGATGTCATATTTAATTCACAATCATGTGCTTATGACAAAAAAAGAGTTTGATAAGAGAAAGAAAAGTTGAAAGAATATAACTTTTTTTCATTTTTCATATATCTATTCATTTGTATCTTCTTTACTGACACTCTGGTATAAGGTCTGCATATATAACCATTTTTTGAGAACTCAAAAATGAGTACATACTAGGTTGATTCAATATTGGTTTCAGCAGTATTAGCAGTAGTAGTAAATGTGAGCATAGTTTTTATACAAGGAAAGTGTTAGTTCAAATTCTAAGAGATGTTAAACCCCTTATCATTTGGAAAGAGAAAGCAAAGAAAGTTCTGCCTCAGGAGAAGCTGTTGCTTGTCTCTGGAGTCACTTCCTTGTTAGGCAGGTTTATTAATATGTTTGGTATTTGTATTTGGTTTGTGCTTAAATTTTTTAATATTTACAAAATTTAAAGGTTAGTTTGACTTTTTGGAGTAGATGTATAAGAAATTACATCACCATAAAGATGAAAACAACCATCAAAATAGGTGTTTGAAATGAACAATGTAAGTTTGCTATCAGTGTTTAGGCTTCTGCCTGCTCAGAATTTGCCTATATGGAAAACTTCAACATTGACGAACCTAAATTATGGCAAAATAAACCTGTCCTTCACTGTCATCCTGCTTTCTTGGTTGTATTGTTGTTACTTGCATGGTGTCAGTCATCAGTATGAAGTCTGTGAAAACACATGTGAATCACAAATGTTTTATGAATGCTAGTTATTCAGCTACCAGGCAGATTTCTTTCTGTTTTGTAATTTAAAGGCAAAATTAGTTTTTGTGCATAATGAAGAATACTGGAAATGTGGACTGGGTAACAAGCAGTAGCAGAGACTCAAATTGCAATGAGTAAGTCAGCAAATATTTGAATGTTTGTTCCTAGATTATGATGTTTTGATGCAGGAATAAAATTTCTCTACTACCTACATATATAAACAAAATCCTTGCAAAATGATAAACTTGAAACAGACACAAATGTTAGAATTTAAGGCAATGATAGAAATAGTGATTTCCTCTTATAAAAAGGCCACTGCGATTTTCAGACCCCCCATGCTTTCCTGGAAACTCTCTACATAAACCTTTTTTATATTTTTTCTGTCCTTTGTCTGCTTATGCTTTATTATTTAATGCATTTCTTATTCTAACAAGTAGATGGCATCAAAACTCACATCAGTATTTCCTCAGAAATCCATACAAGACATTACAAAAATATTTAAATGGATTTAAAATCTAAGGGAAGGGAGGGTGAGGTGCAAAAGCAGTAAGACTAATGTAAAAGCAAAGTAAGAAAATAAATTCAAGGAAATGTAAAGAAAGTCATCATTGTTCATGAACATTTTATGGTAAGATTTCAATCCTCTTTTGAAAGTTTGGCACTTAAAGAAGGAACACTTCTTTAATTCTGATCTAGTTAACTGGAATAATGAACTGAAATTGAACCACAGAAAACAAAGTTTTATTGCATTGGCTTTCTTGTCAAGCTCGCATACAGCTTCTCTCGTTTTTTTTTTTCTTTTCTTTTAAGAGGAAGTGACTATAAGCCTGACTTACATATGAGTTCCTCTCTCACTCTGACATAATAAGAATAAAAAATGAGTAAACAGCTGTTATTGTCGTAAGAGTCTAGCAATATTATGCCTAACAGGTGGTGCAAAGGTCTAGGGATGTTTATGAAAGCTGGAGCACATCATGGTATCAGTACCAGACTATAAAGTGGTAGCAAAATCAGACAAAGAAGGCATGATAATCAGCATGGCTATGCTGAATATAGTGGTAAGTCACGTCTGCTTCCTACTCTTTTGAGTACTCTTCCTACTCGTCTTACTTTTTTTCATGTCATGGATTTAACTTAGAAAAATATCTGGCACCAAAAGAAATCCATAGCTCATTGTATTATTAGTGCATCAGATCAACTCTGCAGTTGTGAAATGTTACACTTTCTGTTAACTGGAGATTTTTAGGCATGCCACATGATGCACAGACCACAGATGTTACAACAGTGACATCTGCAACTTGACAATGCTAGACAGCAAAAGAAAAAAAGCCCCCCACCCCCCACTCCTGAAATTGAAATTTCTGGTAAGTTAATTCATCATTAAATATTTTTTAATGCTATATAAAGTAGACCCTATTAGGGAAAAGGGAACTGATTTTATTATATTTCGCTTTTAAACCAGCAATCACTAATATACTGGAGAGAGTGTGTGTGTGTGTATGGACGGGTGGATGGATGGATGGACTCCAGCATGGATTGCTGCTTCAAAGGCAAGCTTGTGCCTTAGGATAGGCTCAGCTTCTTCTGTTATCGTAAGGAAACCAGAAACATATCAAAATGATTGTCATGGCAGCTAGCAGGTGGCAGGGGGCAGCTAAAAGAAGCCTCCTACTGCCTGGAAGCCACATCACACAGAAAACATTTGAGTTTATATTCAACTTATGTGCAGAAAGGTAAAGCAATGACACTTTGCCATTATAACTGTCTTATTTCAGATTAGGCTGATGAAAAATGCTCAAAATAAAATGCCCCAACCAAATAAAGATGCACAAAGGATATTGAGGCAGGTTGACAGGAGAAAAGATTTCACAGTGGGATCTGTAGCTGATGGCATATGCTGGAACAGTGAAAGGTAGTTTTGGCGTAGCAGAAACGTAGAGAGAAGGGAAAGGGAAAGGGAAAGGGAAAACTCTCCCCAGTGGTCAGTGTCTGGGGGTACTCTCCAGTACAGCAGGTGGAAGCAATGAAGGTAACGAGTGATGACAGTGATGATGGTGATTTTTTTGCCGTGCTTTCTCCCTAGTACTATATGCTTTACACTGGGGCTTGCTCAAACTCCCTACAGCTTGTTCTTGCTTATGAGGCTGTTAGCACTGATTGGAGTATGCTAACAAGGTGCAAGCACAGCATCCTGTTTACCTGTTAAGTTCCTGTATGCATGTATTATTGGATAATATTTACAAAGTATTTCAATGGTTGTTACCTACCTTGTTTAGCTTTCTTAGCACTATGTTTAGCTTTCTCTCATATAAACAGAAACAAGAAAACAGGAGGTAAAGGAAAGCAAAGGAAAGAAGGGCAATGTCCCGCCAGTGGTATTTGCTTCCCACAAGAACTGCCACAAGAAGAACACCAGGGTTTTGCAGGTGCAAGATCATGGGACCAACAGCACAAGAAAAAACACATGGGAACACAAGGGAAAAACACTGCCACAGGAGCGCTGGGAAGAGACTGCTACAGCAGCTGAGGAGAGAGGCTCCAGGGTTGCAAACAGTGGGGCCTTAGCACTCCTAAGGCAAGAGCACTAAGGCACCCAAGGTACTGCGCAACAGCATCAGCCTGCATATCTCGAGGTTTGGATTTGATGCATTTTAGAGATGATTTTTTGTTTTGTTCTCCTTTGCCCTGTAGAAGTGATGCCCCAGTGAATGGCAAGACATGGGTAACTTTGTAAGGGAGAATAAATCCATTTGCAAAGGAAAAAGACATGGTAGACATTGTCTTGGATTATGCCATGAAGAGAAAGCTTTAAAACATTTTTTTAAAGTAATTTGAAATGTTTTGACAATTTACAATGCTTCTTTTTGGATTTTAATGTTTTTATTTTGTATTACAATATTTTCAGGACTGTTCTTATTTTTGGGCTTAGTTCATAATTACTTTATTAAACACACTTCACTGTGAAAAGACATCTGCATTCTGAAATTTCTCATTATTTAAAAAAAGTTTTTCCATTATATATCAAAGTGATAGTGTCGGAAAATAATGTGCCATCGACCCAACTTTTCTTCAAAAACCCTTAACTCTTTTCCAAACAGTTGTTGGACGGACTTTTTAGAAAGGAGCGAGCACCCTCTGTAACTACAGAACCAGCTGACTGAATTTCCATATTAACTCTCAAAACCAGCCTTAACTATTGCTGCCTCTGCTGCTTCTATGCAGTAAAAACTGAACAGTTAGTGTACCTGGATACCTCTTACCCATGTACCCTTGTATATACATGTATATATACACATATGTAAACACACACACAGTGCTTTTGTTTACTTTTTATTTTATCTGAAAGTTTAGTGACAGTTATACTGATTTCTTCCACTTGAGAAAGGTCTAAACGATGAGTGAAAGAATTTCTCTGGCCAGTCTAAAGCACAGTGCTTTATAGTCAGTGCTGTTCCGTGCTGTTTGGTGGCTACTGCTGTCTACTTGAATAGAGCAAAGCAAAGACAAGCTCTAAACCTACAAATTTCAATTTTGTCTGCTAACTAACCATTTTTTAAATGCATTTTTGTTTTACTGGCAAATACTCCTACCTATAGACATTGTAGCATTCATAATTTATGTATAAGCGGATTAGTAATAAATGAAACACAAATAGAGGCATTTACTCTGGGAAGCTTCCGGGCTAAAAGACAGACTAAATTGGTTAGAAAGATGCAGGAGATGTCAGCAACTTTCTGTGTGTACAGGCAAAAGTCAGTGTCAAGTTACGGAGAAAATGTATTACTCTCCAGAAGAATAGCTATTTGGAGCAATTTTTTCAAGAAAGAAGGCTAGGAGTCTGTTTAATGGGGAGCAGGAGCTTGTGCCACCCTAAGAGCTGGGGAGAGGAACCGAACAAAGGCGGGACGTGAAGGGGACAAAACCAGAGAGATGAAGCACAATGTGATAGAAAGACAGGACAAGAAACAGAGATGTACCTTTGCTTTATTTGCAGGCTGAGGTGGGGAATTTAAAGGTGATTTGTTAGGTGCCGATTGAATGCTATTCCTTTTTCCCTCACACTGATTTTTTTTTTCAAGGAATCACAGAGTACAAAGAATTTGAAGGCAACATACAGTTAGTGGCAAGAAGTTTAAGGGGAGATGTTGGGGGATAGAAGAAGAGCAGAAAAGGAGAATAAATAAGACTTTTACTCCCCATACATAACTGCAAACATGTCAGTCAATGTCAAACCAGAAGGAACCTTTGTTCTTTTTGTGTGGTTATGACAGGAAGAAAACAATATTTAGCTGGGGAAGGACACATTTTTCCCTCAACTTTTTCCAGTGGTGCTTTTAAGTGGCAGCTTGCCAGTTAACTTAAAGTAAGCTTGATTATCCTTTTTTTGAGAAATATAAGGATCTGTACATAAACCAAGTTTGGTTGAAACTGTCTCATTTGGACTCTTACGGGTGGGATTTGTATTTGCAGCTGTACACCCAAATTCTTAGATTGTGGCCTCCTTCTTGCATATGTCCTCTCCTACATAGTGCCTTTTCAATAAGAGAGTCTCTTAAGGTCATCTTCTCCAGAATAAAATGTAATAAATACCTCAAGATCAGGTCTGGAATGTGGGGTGATCTTTAATATCTTCAAATTTATGTTATATCTGTGGCAATAAGGGACATTTCCCAAGAGGAACATTCTGAATCTTTTGGTAATGATGAGTAACACATTGCTGTGCAAACAGTACCATTAAATTTCCTTTGGTGTGTCTTTTCTGTCACCTTACTTTGGGTCTTAATGAAATTTAAACTTGGATTTCTTCCATCTGAGTCTGGATCATTAATTCTGTTTATGTGATGGCTTATTCTCCGGCTCATCTTTCATATATAATGTTGCATCTGCCAGGAAAGCATGTGTTTGGGGTAGAGCTTGGCTTATATTTGAACTCTGTCCCAAAACTCTGTTACAACTGCACGTGAATGCTCTTCCATAGTTGCCCCATCACATTTGGTGCCTTACATTACTCTTTCTGACATATTCAAACACTATTTTAATATTTTTTATTCTTCTTCTCCTTTCCTTAGAGTCTGTCTCACCATTAAAAAAAAAAAAAAGAACAAAAAAAAGAACAATAACTGCAAGATAGCTATAATCTATTGCAAGATGAATAACTCGACTGTTAAAAAGACTGCCAAGGAGCAATATGAAAACATCATCTGGGATCTTGTTCTTGCAGAACAGTCTAAGATACTGGGGTAAAGTTTAAAAAAAAAAAAAAAGTGAAATAGCTTTACAGCAAAATGAAACCAACTCTACAGGGCAGTGCCCTACATTTCCTTATACTTGAAAAGTTTTAATAACTTCTACAATGCCAAAGATGTTAAGGATGAAATTTTAAGAAGAATGGAGAGATTATTTATTATGAAATCAGAACATGATCTAATAGCAACATGAATTTGCTAGGCTTTGATTTCATATGTCTCTTTTGTCCCCCTGGCCTCCAGGCAAAGTTGGAAAACTCTATTTTTAAAAAAGAATAGTTTCATTTTGGTATCTGAATCAAAGTGATTTGCAAAAAGTTTTGTTAGCATCTCAATGCTTAACAAAGCCCGTTAAGACTTAGTCATTACTAGATATTTATATACAGTGCTGTAGTTTATTTTATCCTTTCAGTAAGAGTGATGTTTGTTAACATATCTTTAGCTAAAAATAATAGCCATGATATTCTTCTATGGCTGTCCAAGACAGTAATCATCGGCTTAAGTACATAATATACTATTTTGCTACTAGTAACTATAAGATATTTTAAATTTGGCATTGCTTTCCATCAAATGTCTTCTGAATGCAATATACAATTTTTTTCCGCCTGTATTGGTTATAGGACAAAAGTTCAGCTGATTCAAATAAATAACCATACATTTTATTTTTAGCTTCTGCTATAGGTCTTCTGTATCAAGATGTTAGTGAACTGAAAGGACAAAAGGTAAAAGCTCTATGACAAGGGTGAAGTAATATTTTTTTCAGACAAAAAAACCCCCCACAACTCTGTGGTTTCAGGGGTTGAAAAAAAAAAAAAAAACCCAAACCCCCACAATACTTAGTGGACTGTTTCATTTTCCTTTCAGTGTGTGGTTTCGTTCTCTTTTCATTTTAATAATTCTAAGAACAGACTACCAAAACACCTGGAACTGTTGACTTTCATCTCTGTTTCTAATGGAACAAATAAACAAAATGCTGGGAATAAGAAACATTTCACTATCCCTTTTTTTTGTTATTGAGTTCTGGTCCAACATTTTTAGGTAAAAAGTAGGAAGAAAGACCTCCTAGATCTAATAGATTATCTGAAATCACAGTAATTGTTGACACTCTGAAAAACCAGTTTAAAAAATAATACAGAATTCACTTTCTGTTTTGTTTGATTGGATTCTTATGTTGATGTTACATTGCAATGTAAAATACAACAACAAAAAAAACCCCAGATGTCTTGTGTTGGACTGAAAAGGGCTTTGTACATTAGAGTACAGGGCTGCGTCATTTAAACTGCTGCCTCATTTAGAGGTAGATGAAAAGCACAGACTACATGGGTATATCTTTCATTCTTCTCTTCCCCGAGGTTTGTGTACCTTATTCAAGACTATACATACTCTTCACTTAGGATTCACGAGTTGGATTTCTTTCTTGGGCGATTTCTTTCAAAACCCTTTCTTTCAGCTTGTCCCTTCCCTAAGGTGGTCTTAGTCTCCCACAAGAACTGGGTAGTAGCACATTTGCCCAGAATATGGGGGAGGCAAATTTAATGCCTCCTTTTTCAGAGAGGGGTCCAAATTCACATCCTCTATCTTCTGGGAGAATACCCTAATTAAAGGGCTCACATATAGTGTCTGGGATGTGACTTCTTTTGTGGAAAATCCCAATTTGGACAAAAAATTTCAAGATGCACTGATCAGTGAGAGAAAGCTTGAGGGAATATCCTTTCTCTTGCGACACTGACCTGGAAAGGCAACGCAGAATCCTAGTTCCAGTGCTAGACAATGAAGTTTACGTTAATTCTGTTAATGAGTTATGTGGTTAAACATGCTAAATATTGCTAGTAAAATGTCATACGTTATCAGGGATCTGATGTACAATATACTGGCCCATTTCAAGTTGGTTTTGACTGAGGAGGGGAAGGGCCATGCAAAGATGGGTGTTTTGGGGTTTTTTTGCTGTATAAATAGTAATTTATTTGAGCAATTGGAAAAGCTATATTCCATTATGATTTTTCAATTTTCTTTTAAACAGTCTTCATTTTTCCCCCTAAGAAATTGTGTCAGTATACATGAAGATAGCAGTACAATATTGGGAATATTTCTCAGGCCTCATAACCTTACTTTTTCTCTGAAATCCTATAATCTGTCAGTCCCTTCTCTTTTATCTAGACTAGTATTGTATACTCTGCTAGCTTCCTTTCTATTCTTACAAGCAAAGCAGCACTTCTTTTCAGCTTCTTTACTTTCAGTTTCCATAAGAGCTCCAAGATTCATTCTCCTTCCTCTATCTCCTACAGATTGTCCTCAGGCCACCTCATCTGGTCCCATTTACAGATGGTATCGCTAAATATCACCCCTGAACTAACACCTTCTAAATCTACTCATCACACTTGACCTTTCGCTGTCAGTCTGCTTTCTGTTGCTGCTATGCTGCTGCCAACTCAAAGTCAAACTGGCAAACTCATGTTTATGCTCCAGAGCCCTGCACAGCTCTAGTGAAAGGTGATTTGAGTGGCAGATTACCTCTCCTGCATCCCTTTTAATGTTAAACATGCAGCCACTTCTGCCTGAGCAATGACAATTTTTCTCTTTGCTACAGAAGGACCTGCAAATTACCTAGTCAAAGCTCAGTTGGACTACACATGATGCCAGTTTGGCAGCTGGGAGTTGAACAGAGTCGAGATGGAAAGACCCTTTGCCTGTGTGGCTGTGAAAAACATTGCTGATTGCAGGGTGCCTTTGTGGAAATCAAAATCCTGTGTTAATGAAGAAATTATTTCAGTGCAGGCACAGGTTTTTTAGAAGTATTTAGAATAGAATAGAATAGACTATTTCAGTTGGAAGGGACCTACAATTATAATCTAATCCAACTGCCTGACCAATTCAGGGCTGACCAAAAGTTAAAGCATGTTGCTAAGGGTATTGTCCAAATACCTCTTAAACACTGACAGGCTTCGGGCATTGATCACCTCTCTAGGAAGCCTGTTCCAGTGCTTGACCACCCTCTCAGTAAAGCAATGTTTCCTAATGTCAAGCCTAAACCTCCCCTGGCACAGCTTTGAACCATTCCCACGTGTCCTATTACTGGATCCCAGGGAGAAGAGATCAGCTCTTCCCTCTCTGCTTCCCCTCCTCAGGGAGCTGGAGATAGCAATGAGGTCACCCCTCAGCCTCCTTTTCTCCAAACTAGACAAGCCCAAAGCCCTTAGCCGCTCCTTATAAGACATGTCTTCCAGCCCTTTCACCAGCTCTGTTGCCCTCCTCTGGATGCATTCAAGGACCTTCACATCCTTCTTGAATTATATCCTCTGGATGCATTCAAGGACCTTCACATACTTCTTGAATTATGGGGCCCAGAACTGCACCCAGTACTCAGGGTGAGGCTGCACCAAGGCTGGTTACAGGGGATAATCACCTCCCTTGACTGGCTGGTTATGCTGTGTTTGATGCACCCCAGGATGTGGTTTGCCCTCTTGGCTGCCCGGGCTCATATTGAGCCTGGTGTTGACCCGCACCCCCCGATCCCTTTCTGCAGGGCTGCTCTCCAGCCACTGCTCTCCCCATTTATATTTGTGCATGGCATTACTCCGTCCTAGGTGCAGAATCTAGCATTTTGACTTGTTAAATTTCATCCCATTGATCATAGCCCAATGTTCCAATCTATCAAGATCCCTCTGCACGGCCTCTGTCCCTTGAGAGAGTCAACAGCACCTCCCAGTTTGGTATCATCAGCAAACATGCTGAAGTCCATTTCCAGACAGCTTATTGTTTTATTTCTTGATCACTATGTTCAGTTAGTCCTTGCAAGGGAATGATGGCAAGGCCTGACATTATCACTAGGTACATAGCGTCAGTTCTAATATCACAGGCTAAACTGTATTGCAAGTAGCAGTGAGGAAGATTGCTGTGTGCTACATTTTTATTTATACAGATACTGTATCATTGTAATGTATACATAAGGGCTTCCTCTGCCCTTCAATTGATCAAGCTATGACATATGGAATTCTTGAAATAATTATGAATTGAGGATGCAAGTACAAAGATCCTCCAAAATTGACTACATTTCTGTAATACATAATTAAAATGTTCATGTCAGCAAACACCATTTATTGCACTTGATAGTGTATTATGCTACTGTTCCATTGAACTGGCAGAGATACTTGCAAAAAATGGTTAGGTTTTTGATAGAATGGGACTGGAAATCTATTTCATATTCTCACTTTGTCTCCTTACCTATAATGTGTGACTTTATACATATATTCTTTAAGGGTAAGTATCGACACCTGGGACAGTTCTGAAGAATGTATGATAAGTATAAATAAAACAATTGTTTAAAACTTCCTTGGCTTTCTAAATGTGATCAGTCAGAATAAAAGTGAATCATCTCACTGTATCTTGAGTGGTGAATAACATTCATTGCAATAATGCTTACAACTGGATCATCTGATCATCACTGACCATCCCTGGCTACACGATAAATCAAAACACAGATTTTTTTTCTGTAGCCCTAGAAGATATAATGCTTAGGACACAATTTTGCCTTGGGCAAATTCGAAACAACATAGTATAATACTGACTTTATTAAAGCCATTCTTGATGCATGTAATGTTGTGATCATAACCAGATTTAAGTTCTTCAACGATACGATTAAAGAAAGTCTTCTAATATAACCCTTCTCGTTTCCTCACCTTATCTGATTCTCTGAATTTGAAATTTTAAGCATGAAATCAGCAATGGCCAAATATTCATACACTCAGTATCTAGAAATCTATTAATTCCTTTCTTCTAGGTTGGTAATGATATTAACATGCTCTGTATGCAGTAGGCAGATTTTCCTCCTGGGGCAGTGTAATTAAAGTCTAAGTTTAATTCCACATCTCTTTCCTTGAAATGGGTTTATTAGCTGTGGAAGATACGGGGACTTAAAATAACACTTAAAATAACTGAAGGTTATCCAAATTTGCACATTGTTCAAATTAGGAAGAGAAACCAATGCTGAGTTTGATTCAAACTTTTTTTTTACTTTTTAAAAAAAAAGTTCTAAATCTTTTTCCTTAAACATGAAGGAATACAATGAAAGCCATTGCCTTTTCAGCACTCCATGTTGTTTTTCAATACAGACTGAGGTGAAAAGGTCTGTCTTCAAGTTTTGCTGAAG
>NW_009188279.1:556-3239 GCF_000690835.1 Fulmarus glacialis | reverse complement strand
GTGTTTCCAGTAGTTGCACCAAAATCACTTGTTATTCCCCGTTCCCTTTGTTATGTTATTGAGATATACACCTGGTAATCCCAATAGTTAGCTTTCTGGCTTTGCTATTTAGCTCTGAGAAACTTCTTACCCACAAGGTATTGCCCTCCTGGTCTGATGTTGGTATAGCAGGCAATTAGCTGTTGATTCAGTCAGTCTTTAATGTCAAGCTGGGAATGACATGTGTCAATCTGGATACCATTTAACTCAATGTTCAATGCTATTTAGCTCAACCCATGGCTTTTCAAACACGTAAGACTTGGTTCGAAAAAAATAAAGGAAATATTTTTTCTTAATTAGCTCTTCTTGACTACTGAGATGAGTCCTTTCTCCCCGGTCTTTTCTATTTGCTTTAGGGACTGTGTGTGATTTTCCATATAGCACATAAATACCGACTTTCAAAATATTAGGGTTTGAAAGTACTTAGTTAGGCTTAACAAACCTGTGCATGCAAAAAGATGTACAATAATTTTCAAGAGGATATTTCTACACCATCCTTTATTTATGCCGCAGTCTAGACACAGCCCAGCTTCTAAAGGTACTTAGGCAAAATTTCTAAGTCTTTAAAAATATAGGCAGATGCTTAGTGTAATTTTCAGAAGCGGCTATGATTCAGATCAAGTTTCTGTTACTTTAATGATTCAGATTAAGTTTCTTCGTGCATGAGATTCATATTTGCCAGTTCCTTATGATTCTAAAAGGAAATTAAAATAATTAGTGCAAGGACATGAAATTCCACTCGATGCATTTACAATACCTGTGACTAGGCAGTGCTCTCAAACATTCCCTGCAAGAAACAATTACAGATACTGGAATCTTTAAATGCTTTCTAACAGTATGGAAGAAAAATGTCTGGAGGAACATTACATACTAATTTACATACAATGAAAAAGGAAAAGAAAATGGGTGTTTTAAAACCAAACATTTAACGAGCTAATTCAAAACATAACTTATATAAATGCAGTATTTCCACACAAAAAAAAAAAAAAAAAAAATTAAGGAAGCCATGTAAAAACAATAAAATAATGGTATAGAATAAAGTTGGTATGTTTTTGTACTCAATGTTTTGAGGTTTTTTTTTAATCCCAGGGTAATATATCGGAGCACCTCTGCAGAGATAGTATAAGAATTTGAGTATAATTTTAGAATTTTTTTTTCTTCTTTCCTATTTAACAACAAACTGGAGTTTAGATTAGCAATAGACAGACACCATCTAGGTGAAGTACAAGTCTGTAGACAAAGATTCTTACAACATTTTGGAAAAATGTATTAATATACTTCTTGTAGTTCTATCCAGATAACAAAATTAGATAGAAAAAAACTTAACAAAACCTTTTTCACAAAAACTTTATCTGCCTGTCCTGGTTCCGGCTGGGACAGAGTTAACTTTCTTCCCAGTAGCTTGGGGGGTGTGCTGTGTTTTGGGTTTGGTATGAAAGGAGTGTTGATGGCCCATTGATGCTTTGGCTGTTGCTGGGTGATGCTCGCACGGGGCGGGGGGAGCACAGCCGGGGTGGTGGACCCAGCTGGCCAATGGGGTATTCTGTACCATGTGACATCATGCTCAGTATAAAAACCAGGTGTGTGGGGGGGCTCGCCCCCCGTTTGTGACACGCGGTCGGTGGTCGGTGAGCAGTTGCGTTGTGTATCGCCTGCTTTGTATATTCTGTTATTGTTGCTGTCCTCACTGTTACTATTACTGTTCTATTTTCAAGTATTATACTGTTTTATCTCAACCCGGGGGTTTTCCACCTTGTGCTCTCCCGATTCTCCCCCCCATCCCACCGGAGGGGGCTGGGGGGGTGAGTGAGCGGCTGCGTGGCGTTAAACCACGACACTGCCATTAGCAAATTTGATATGATTAAGTAAAACATCCAGGAGAAGTTCTATTATTGGGTGAAAAATTACTGATTACACAGTTATTTCCCCATGTATTGTAAGCAGATTAAGCAAGCATGAAAGATAGAACTCTATTATTAGCACGAAATAAAAAGGTAACTGATCCAGTTATGTGACATATGACATGGAAGTTTTACATTCATGTTGTAGTAGAGGTAGACCATTAGTATTACGGACAGATCACACTGGATTTCTATCACTACTGTAGTTGCTATATAAGAAAAATGTATCAACGTCCATCAGAAATCCTGACAGCAGCAGCCAACAGTACCAGGCTGGTGGGGGGGAAACATGGGAAAGATCTGCGTGTGTCAAGGGTATGAAGCTACCCACTCAATGCCATGCTTTTTGGCCCAGGTGTCTATGAGGGTGTTTCAGGTTGTCTGACTCAATTCTTTATGGAGTGCCACGTCTCCATAAGACTTGCTTTTCAAGGCCCAGGATAGTGTTCCTGGCCATGGCATGGGGCACAGGGTATGTTTCCAGCCATCTGGTGATTGCTTCTACCATGGTGAGCACATAGCGCTCGCCTTGGCAGGTTTGTGGGAGAGTAATATAATTAATCTGCCAGGCCTCCCCATATTTATATTTCAACCATCGTCCTCCATACTAGAAAGGCTTTATCTGCTTGGCTTGTTTGATGGCAGCGCATGTTTCACGTTCATGGGTAACCTGTGCAATAGTGTCCCTGGTCAAGTCCACCCCTTGATCATGAGCCCATCTATATGTTGCGTCTCTTCCTTGA
>NW_009188279.1:0-260 GCF_000690835.1 Fulmarus glacialis | reverse complement strand
ATAGTGATAAAGTACTGGCCATTTTTCTTGTTCAGCAATATCCAAGGCCAGCTGGATGGCTTTCACCTCTGCAAACTGACTCGATTCACCTTCTTCAGCATCAGTTTCTGCAGCCTGTCATATAGCAGCCTCCATACAGCAGCCTTCCACCTCCTCTGCTTCCCCGCAATATGACAGGATGCATCAGTGAACAGGGCATATTGCTTCTCATTTTCTGTATAATATTTTTACTATACAGTGGGGCCTCTTCAGCACACGTC